>NW_009918607.1:157989-159128 GCF_000696875.1 Nestor notabilis
CTTAAAGCTCATCCAGCTCCAACCCCCTGCCACGGGCAGGGACACCTTCCACTAGAGCAGGTTGCTCCAAGTCCCTGTGTCCAGCCTGGCCTTGAACACTGCCAGGGATGGGGCAGCCACAGCTTCTCTGGGCACCCTGTGCCAGCGCCTCAGCACCCTCACAGGGAAGAATTTCTTCCTGATACGTTATCTAAATCTACCATTTTTCAGTTTAAAGCTGTTGCTCTGAATGCTCTGTGGGGAATAGCCTCAGCTACGCTTCACCTCCAAAGAAACTCAAAGTACAGCCTGAAACTAGGATACTTTTATTGTCTTTGTCATTCACAGATGGGCTATCCAAGCCCCAGGCAGCAGAGCAAAGAATACTCTGGGAAAAAACCCAAAGTCCTGACTTCTCAGCCCAAGACTGATGCCGGGGGATAAGTGGAATTACCTTCTGTTTCAACAAGGCAATGGCAGAGAAATCACCCACTTGAGACAGATATTCAAGGCTCAGTTCAAGTGCCTAAACATGGGCACTCCAGGACCTCTTGCTCTTGCTGCTGAAAGCTCTGGGTCTCCAATAAGTCACATCTGCCAGCACTGGACACCCAGCTTCTTTACTTTTGATGTTTCCTACAAAAGTCTACAGCCGTCTTTTATTGCCGTGTATTACGACCAGCTTCCACCCCCCAAATCCCCCGAACAGCAGCAGATTTGTTGGAGAAGGAGAGCAAAAGGCTGAGAGCACAAACAGCTCTTTTCCCAGTTCTGGCAAGGTGAGCACAGCTGGGTTGTATCAAGGCTACTCTCTGGGATATTTTTAGCAAAGACCAGAACACGAGAGGCCAGATCCTCAGCAGTGCTATGCTGACTTACACCCACTAGAGACAGCGTAAGTATAGCCTCTGGTACTTAAACCAGAGAGCTAAAATAGGCTCCAAAGAACAAACTGAAATTGCTCTCTCTGATCTCTCATACGCTGCTGATTGCTCAACATCTTTACTGACAAACTAAGAGCGTAACAGGATCATTCAAGTTCACTAATTTCCCAAACCGGGCTAAAAACAGCTGCTGGGATTGTGCAAGAACTCCTGGAGAAATTTCCATTGGCAAAGCCACCCGCAGCCTGGGCCCAGAGAGTAAATCACAGGGGAGCA
>NW_009918607.1:159235-175168 GCF_000696875.1 Nestor notabilis
GCCCGAGACCATGTAAAGCTGGGATCCATTGGCTTGATTCTGCTGGCAAGCCTTTGAAAATACGCTTAAATTTGACCTAGCTGGAAAAATCAGGAGAAACAAAAGGGTTTGGCAGCTACACCTTCCAACCAGATGCCCTCACTGATAGGGCAGAGGGAAACAACTCCCATGGGACCCCAAAATTAACTCTTGAAGCCCACACAAAGGAAGACAAAAGGCGACTGTCTGGAAAACCTTCATCTTGAACATCAAACTGCTGAAGAGCTTGGCCTGGCGACAAACTAACCTTAACCTTTTAATACAGTGGAAGGTAAAGAAGTAGGTAAATATAAATTAACCTGACTCTGCTTTGTGTTAAGGGTTTATGCCACCCAAAGACCCTTCCACATGGCTGAAAGGTAGGTTAGTGTAAGCACAGCCACAGCCTGTTGTACTTCTTCAGCCGCTATCAGTATGTTAAAGTGTTTGTTAACACCAGGGGCCCTTGGTCCCCAGTGCTGAGTTAAGGGCTCTTTCTTCCCCCTCCTCGAGCCTTTTTAGGCTTGCCAGTGAGAACAGCCTCCAGGTACAATTGCAAAAGCGTGCCTGAACCATTGCATTTTGATGAGAATTATTATGAAATCACCTGTGTCAAAGAAAAGGTCAAGAAAAGGGAAAGACACTGATGAAAGAGAGCCAGAAAAACAAGCCCAGAAAGAGGAGCATACCAAAAATTATAACACTGCTGCCCTTGTATTATCCAAGTCACCTCTCTCATATTAACACCGAGCCAGCAGCAGAAGCAGAGGTAATAATACAAATAATAACTTTCCTGTCATTAGCTCTCCCAGCTTGGGAGAAGAATGAGGAACTTAAAACGAACTCCACTGAGCACACATATGCGATGCAGACCTGCACAGGGGCTCCTGCTTGCACAGGGAGCCAAAACATCCTCAGCTCTCAGAGCTGGATGAATGGGTTTAAATGTTCAACATCAAACCTGGCGCACAGCAACACGCTACTATAATGAATGTGAGGCATGGGGACACCTGGATTCTATTCAGGCCATGATGGCAAGCAGGTCACATCTCTTCCCCATGCGTCAGGTTCCCTACCTGGAATCAGGAGATAATGATATCCCTTTGTAAGTGACTTTGAGCTCTATGGATTAAACTTTGCCTTTGAATATAAACCATGAGCCAGATCCTCAGCCTTGTGTTAATGACAAGGTAGTCGCGCATCTGGGCCCCATGTGTACAGAATTTAATAACATTAATTGAAAAGGTATTTGGGCTCAGACCCTCAGAAGTGTTTAGGTGTTTAAATCCCATCATCTCAAACAGGAATCATGTACCTATAACTCTTTGGAGATGCAGGGCTGTAGCACAAGGATTCAGGGGGTCCCTTCAGCTTTGTTGCTGACTCAATGCATGACATCTGCATCTCCTAACAAAGCACAGGGCTTCGGTTCATCAGAACAGATTATCAGTTCAAGCAAGCAGCCATCAAAATCAATGAAGATCGTGGATAAAGACTTTGGATCATCAGATGTAAAACTCTTCAAGGCCTTGGACAGTAATTCCTGATGAGAACTTGTGGAAGAATTCATGGGCTTTTGCCTGGTCTCCTAGGAAATGAGATTTATACCACCACACAGCAGCCTGTCCTCCCTAATAACCTTAAAGCCTATTTCAGCTTCATTCGAGTTTGACATCAAAGTACAGAGCCAAAAATGCCACATTTTTGCAGATGCTGTAAAAACAGGCAGCAAAGTAGAGAAAAGAAAGAACTCCTTCATGTTTTCGCTGGAGAGAAAGGCAGGGAGGGCTTGAAGCCATCTGGGAGTTCACTTGTAAGACATGTATATTGGGAAACGGCTTTATTACTGGCATTGCATGGCTCCCTTGATGCCCCAAAGCGCTAACTCCTACAGAAAGGAAAGCAACACTTAGGTTGATATAGGCAGAACAGCAAGAACCCAAGCCAAACCCTGGGAGATACTCAACTTTACCTCGACTGGCACGTCCCATGCACATGTTATCTGGCGTTACTACTTCTTGCTTGATTGTGAAGTAGTCTGTCTGCAGGGAATCCGTCTGCACTGGGTCACGCAGGATGACCGAGGGATAGTCGTTCTCGTACTTGAGGGACAGGAGCTCTTCCGAGCTGATGGGATGGAGGGTCTGGTAGGACTCTGTGATGAAGCTGGGCTCGGAGAACTCAGAGGGAGGCACGCACTGTGCGTGCTCAATGCCATAACCTGTTGGCAGAATGGGAGTGTCAGAAAGCAACCCAAACAGCTCAGAGAAACCAGAACATTGCTCGTTCCCCCAGCACAGTGATATTTGAAGTCTGCAGTGCAAGAGGAGACTGCCTCTGGGTATAAAGTAACTGGCACAATTGGGCACTAATATCAAGGAAGGTTTCTAAAAGCTACAGAGAGATGGTGTCTTACCATTGCAGCAATTTAAAGAAATAAGACATCCTCAACCAGCATCAATGTGCATTACGACAAAGTCCTCTCAAGCAAGCTGCTAGTGGGGAAAAGCTGGAAAATCGGACTGTAGCCTCAGCAAAGGAGATATAGGGCAAAGAAGTCTCATTGATGACTGTAACAGATGAGCCACTTCCACAGTCACCTCTGTGGCCAGAGCCTGGAATCCCAGTTTAAGGGAGTCGGGGTTTTCTGACTGGTTCATGAAACACATCACAGATTTCAAACGCCCTTAAAGAACATCTCCAAAGCAATGGCAATGGGAAGTGCAGGAGTCCAAATTGATGATACAGCCCTTTCCTTGCTAGGCTTCCACCTAGCAATCCAGAATTAAGCCTTCTTCCCCCATTCCTGCCCCTTTTTAGTAAGTTTTTTTAAAATCCCCATTTTTCTGGAGTATTGAGGTCACTTTTCAGGTCTGCTTCAAACGAACAGTGCTTGCAAAGTCAGACTGTGTCATCTCAATGCAGGCATCAAGATAACACAGACAGCTTGTAAATAAACCAAGAACACCACTAGGAAAGACAAAGTCACACACTTTGCATGCTCTGCCATGACAGAGCAACAACAGCATGATGGAGTCCTTGGGTGATGCAGACAAATCTCTAATAGGTGATGCTTTCACGCCTAGAAAAGCACCAGAATGATACTGATAATTGTGACTTACTAATTAAGTAGTCTGAAGTATAACGGGACTCTGGGTATGTTGTGTTCACTCCGTTTGCTGGGTATGGTTTTACCTCTTCTGCAAAAAGGAAAGGAAGGAAATGTCACATGTCCGTAGGCACATCATGCTGTGCAAGGCTTGCTGTAATACACAGAGCTCTGAACTTCCTAAAATGCTCCTCTCTGCGTTATGCTGGGATGTTCAAAGGAACCGAAATGAGTTAGGAGCTGAAATCCCACTCAAGCAATTACATGATGCACTTGGGTCCCTTCGGGAATTCTTGCTGCAGGAACGCCCCAGATTTCAACCAAACCAAACTAAACTGCAACAACTTTCTCAACCAGAGGCTCCAGGTAGTTCTGAGATACTGGTTGCATCATTTCCTTGCTTGCCTTAATTTCTGTTGTGTTTCATTCTCTTGAGGATTGTTTATCGCACATGTATGAGCACACGAAGAAACTCCACTATACAAGGACAGTTCTTGAAGAAGGCCCTATTTCTAGACCAGCAGTGTGCAAGCAAGTGGGTAATGCAGAACCAGCTCCTATGACCCCAAACAATACTAATTCCCAGCCTACTCAGCACCTTTTACCTTGCATCTGCAGCAGGCAGAAGATCCCATGCTCAAATAAAGCTCTGCCACACTGTCCATCACCCAACTCCTGATACAGACCTCGCTGTGTATACAGGGGCAGCACACAGCATTTTACCTTCCTATAGGCCTAAATCACTGAGAAACAGCAGGTAGCACATCAAAGCATAGATTCCCCATTTTCCATCCCTTTTCCTGAGCACTCTGGTAGTCCTGGGAAAGCAAATTCAGAGCCAAGCCCATGTAAAAGCCACACTGCTGCTCCCTTGACCAGTTTTTCCATTAACACCTTACTCACTCCAGCACGGTATGTGGGCTGAGATACTGGCATGGGAGACTTTGCTCTCTTTGCAGAGGGTAACCAAAATAAAACACACACACACACAGACCACTCCGGGTTATGTTTATTTCTGCTGAGGCCGAAGAGAAGCGAACCGAAGATAACGCACGTTCGCTTGCAAGAAGCCTAATTTTGTCCCTCTCTCCTGGGGATTGCAGGGTGGAAAATGTTCCCTAACAAAAGGAGGGTTTGTGCAAACAGAGACCTAATGAGAAGCGCTCTTTTCCACTCCCCACAGTGTTTGCCAAGGGGCAGGGTGGGTGACCACAGAGAAAGAGAGCGACCTTCAGCTATGCTTACAGTCAAGTGGAAGGCACTGCTGACTGCTGGTAACTGAAGAGGTTATTTTAGGAAGAAATTTGGGAAAAATAGACCTGAAAATACCCAAATCCATGCAGGGAAAAGTTACCCATCTGCTGCCTTTTTTAAACCCTGTGGTACATGAGTCACTGGCAGAAAGCGCTCACAAGGGAGGCATGTTAGCAAGGTCACAGCCTGTCCCAGCACGACCTGATGCTATAGGTAAAGCCAAACATTTTGGGGTTAACCACCACTCCCAGCATCAACACCCCCAAGTGATGATGGTGGGTGGCTGGGGAAGATGGAAGAGATGGGGATTAACAAGTTGGACCCTGGCTCCATGGTTAAGCCTGGGGAAACCTTGTTCTCTTCATGTTTTGTGGACCTGCTCAAGAGGCCATGAAGATGCTCCGAGGGCTGGAGCACCTCTGCTATGGAGATAGGAAACATGATGCCTACTTCACCATGAAACCACAGCACCAAGCTCATCAACGTGCCCTGGGAATCTGCAGGAAGGAGCTGCACACCCAGCTCTGATGCCTCAGTCACCCTCTCCAGTGACACAAACAACTGAAGAAGCGTTGTGGGATGGTAGAGCTGCACTCCAAGTGAAGGCTTATAGCAAGGAGAAATTGGACTGACCACGTTTTGCTTTGTTTAGTTAAGCTGCTTGCTGTTGATATAAGCACTCAATAAAAAATAGGCAAAATGAGAAGAAGAGAACAGATATAAGTCAAAGAGCAGAATAACAGCCTGTTGTACGCAGGCCCTGGGAAGAACCATGTTTACTTTCTGTAAACCACAGGTAGCAGTAAAATTAGTACCCAGCAATTAACATCCATTTGTCAATGGTTTCCTGGAAGGCATAACTTTGTTCCCCCTCCCCTTCCTGACAAGCACTCAGGGTCAGTCTGACAGTGCAAGGGATATTCCAGGAAAGCAAACTGCTCTGCATAGAAAGGAGCCCAGATTTGCTGCTGCCCCCTGCTCGTGGTTAAATGTGTTAAGCTCTTCACCTGCTCTTCAGAAACCATCCCAGGCTAAGTGCTGCTTGGCCATCCACACACTGTGAAAATCAACACCCAAAATCAACATGTGATGTGTGTGTGTCCCCAGATCAGTGAAAATTAATGCCCTTGATGCTGACATGCAGGGACTGGCAGAGGTGGCTTTTCCTGTGGGGAAAACGCCATTTGGGACATGAAACAAAGCAAAGCAGCTTCCAATCACAGCTGGGAAACGAGGGTGGGATTTTGGTGGTATTGTTGTACCCAGCTCTCCCGGAGGAAGTAGTAAAACTCACAACAGGAGCTGAACGAGCCAAGGAAGAATGCTTTGGAAAATCCCACCGTTGTTTCCAGGCAGGCAGAGCGCCCCTGCCCACTGCGGGTTCCTGCCAAACACCCGGCACTAACACTCTTCCTCTTTCAAGCAGTGCCAGGACTTGCGCTGCCCGCTGCTGGTTGGGATGCTCGTTTGAAATCCTACTGGGAAGCTGGGCTTTGAAAGCTGCTTTGGCTGGGATCAAAGCCCAAGGTGAACACCTCATTGCAGAGGCAAGCCTGCGAGCCAAGATCTTTGGAAAGGCCCGAAATCAGGCTAGCCAGGATGAAGCGACTCATTCACCCTGGGGACTCCAGGACTCACCTTTCTGCAGGATCTCCAGATGTTCCCAAAGGATGTCTCCCACAAAGTCAGGCGCTAGCTCCAGGAAGCACTCCTTGCCCAGGGCACAGAGGGCAGCTCCGTTCATGCAGAACTTCTGGAAATCCACTCCCTTCAGGCTGAACTCATTCACTGCCCACATCACCCAGTCCCGCACGTGCGTCTCCGTCCACTGCTGGGGGTCTGCAACAGGGAGGGGTAGAAGAGGTGCATTAGTGAGCAACCACAAGCTATCTGCCCAGGGGAACAGGACACAGATGGTGCTACTGCTGCACTGCAGGGCCTCATCCTACAGAGACTGGCAGTCCACTGGCATAAGGGTGAAACATGACGGGGGAATATCATTCCCACAGTTTGGATCAGCCTTATTGCAGATTTCATACAAGGAACATTTCATACAAGGAACGAGTTTGGATTTTTTGGGGACTTTTAAAAATCCCACCAGTTCTCTGACCCCTTCTCCCACCCATTTTTCTCCATTTCTTCCTGTCATCAGCCTCTATTAAAAGGGTTCCTACTGCTTCTCCATGTAGTGGAGATGGAAGTCTTGCAGCTGCCTCCAAAGAAGCAGGTCCCCAAAGGTGCAGGAGCAGAAGTTAGCAGGACAGACAGGGACAATCAGTCACAGAAGTGTAGTTTGCAAGTGGTAGGAGGACACAATCTCTGTGGCTACCACGGCTTCTCACTGGGAAACCATGTCTTACCTTTGGGGATTCCCAGCCGCTGCTGCTCTTTGGCAAAGCCACTGAAGGTGGCTCTCAAGGCCTGAGACATCATTTCTTTGCTGCTGGGAGTTAATAAAGGCACATCCGCACATTCCATATCTGAAAGAAGCAGGAGAGAAAAACAGCCATAAGGACATGGGACTGGGAAAGATGACAGGAGTGGTGCTGGCCATTGAACTGCCAGAAAAACAGAGAAATCCTCTTCTCTTCTGGAATTTTCACACCCAAACCCCTCTAACCCTACACCTAAACCCTGGAAGTCCATGAGCAGGCTCCTGAAACACAAGAAACAGACTCTTGAGCTTATAAATAAGCCCGTACTGAAGAGCATAAATAAGGCATGTCTAGTAATCTGGGTGACATGGTGTGCGTGGTCTCCCTACAAGCCAACCATGAATGTGCTACTGGAAATTTGATGGTGATATCAAAGACTTTACCAGGCATCATCCTACTGGGCTTCATAATCGAAGGTGGCATCTGGAGCCTGGAAGATAGCTGAGCAGCTGCAGACACAAAGGAATGTAGAGTCCACAGAAGGGTGAAGGAGAAAGCAGGGAGAAAAGCATCTCAATTACCACTCCACTTCTGGGCATCCCGCTCCAAAGGAAAGCAAAAGGAAAACGCTAATTTTAAAGCAGTCCTGGAAAAAGAAAGCTGACAGCAGGCTGGGGCAGGACGAAGAACCGGTAGAAAACCCATTTGAGAGGGAGGGAAAACAAAGAGCTGGAAAATCCCACATTAGCACAGAGTTACATCATGCACAGCCCATGGCATGGAGCGATGCGTTTCGGGGTGAGTCACTGAACAACGCTGAGCCACCCCCATGGGAGAGCATG
Organism: Nestor notabilis; assembly: GCF_000696875.1. NCBI lineage: Eukaryota > Metazoa > Chordata > Aves > Psittaciformes > Psittacidae > Nestor > Nestor notabilis. The sequence goes on from NW_009918607.1 coordinate 166,834, forward strand.
GAGCCAAGAGCTGGGCCTCGGAGTACGTCCTGATGAGAAGCAAAGCTCTTCCTTTCTTTTTTTTTTCCCTTTTTCCAATTCATGTGGAAGGAGGTGGGTATTTATAGCCAAAAGGGTTTCATAAAAGCAACCACTTGAAGGAAACCCTCCTCTATCTGAATCACCAGGTTGGATGGGGCTTGGAGCAACCTGCTCTAGCGGAAGGTGTCCCTGGCCCGTGGCAGGGGGTTGGAACTGAATGAGCTTTAAGGTCCCTTCCAACCCAAACTGGTCTGTGATTCTGCAATTCCCAGTCTAGGCTTCCTGCTCCACTCAGGTTCCCCTCAGCTAAATTCACAGGCATCATTTAAAGTCCAAACAACACAATGCTGGGATCTTCTTTGGCAACTGGGAACATGGGGGTTGGGTCATCCATGTGCAGCTCTGTAGCACAGGGTGAGGCTGACCACGCTGCACAGCATCTCCAAATCATCAGCTGGATGCAACAAATGCAATTCCACTGCCAAGCCAAACAGAGCAACTTCTCTGTCTCCATCTTTGCCCCTTCCACCTATTGTCCCCAACTAAAAGACATGCAAACCCAACCCCCCCCATTTGCAGTTAGCCACCACGGCACTGAAGGAATTGCACTACTAGTAGAATTCCCAACACCGAGCCTCTTGGGACCCAATTCCTCCCCCTAACCTCCCCACATAAATCAAGGACTGCGTGCCACAGTGGAAGTATCAGGACCTTCAAAAGCAAATAATGCATTCAAAGGCTATTTGGCAAATTACACTTCATTATTTACTGGATTTGGCTGGAGAGGGCATGGAAAAACGAGCAGCCACCCTTGCTATCTCTGTTCTCCATCTGCCGCGCCGAGATAACACTGGGAGAAAGTGGTTCAGTGCCCCTTTCCCTTCATCCTCATGTTACATTTTAATGCTTTGCTTTTCTGTGCTCTGTGGTTACAGGGACCACCCAGGAATCCGCTCCCCTCTGCCGGCTGGTTAAACAGCAGTTCACTGCTCCAGGGTGCTATGGGAAGATGAGTCAAAGTTGGGCTTAAACAACATTTCTAACCCCAATTTGAACACTGAATCACTCACAAAAACCTATATGGAGGTGGTCTCCTTATACAAGCAGCAGGGCAAGGTGAGGTTTACTTATGACACAAGTAAATAACTCTCAGGGGTCCCCCCCATCCTCTCCAGCAGGATTCAGGTTGGGTTAGTTGGGTTTGTACCTACCCAGTGAATCAATTTTTCAGTAGCGGGGGATAAGGTTTCGGTTTAGTAAGGTGAACGCTGAGCTCTGCACAAACACCATGTCAAAACAGGGAACACTTAAAAGCGATTCCCAGGGAGAGGTCACCGGAGAAGCAAACAGTCTGTTTTCAAGTTTGAAACGCAAAGTGCCACAAGAGGGTTTCTATTTAGACACCAAAATAAACCAGAACATCCATTTCAAGGCTTCTCCACCAAATAACATTGTGCTCGGCTTTTGAAACATCATATCCTCTTTTTCCTGTTAGATCATAGCTACCAGTTAACATTTCTTCAGAAGACAAAACAGCCCCAAAGCCCCAAGCCTGCAAACACTTGCAGAAGCCTTATTTGAGTCAGCAGTGTCCCGCGTCGATAGAAAAGCTCGTATGTGTCAAAGAGTGTTTGTAAAGCTCTACAGGAGTGTTTGTGGACATGTCACCTGGAAGAGATGGCAAGGATGGAATTTTTAATCTAAATTCTGCCTCTGTTGGTTTTGAGACTTAATTTCATTTACTTAAGTATTTACTGGATTTACTTAAGTATCATCTTCTTTGTGAATCCCTGCGGGTCCGGGGAGTACAATGGGCTCTGCCTGATGCAACTTTGCTGGGTGCAGGGAAGCTATTGCCCAGGGAGGAGAATTAAGCCCTGGTGATGTCCTCCAGCACCCACAGACAAGCCCTTTGCCTTCCGTTTGGGATGCCTAAAGGTCAGAGCGAAGCAGCATTTCGGTAACAAAAGCCACCCAGGCTCAGGTCCCCGGTTTCAGCTTTCGCCACCATCTGAAACCTGTTTCCAAGATTTTAATCAAACCTTGCACAAATAAAACATCTCCTTTTGTGTCCCTCCTGGGGTCCACAAAGCACACACATGCTCACAGGCGTGCACACACATGGGCTCAGGAGAAATGTACGTGGAGAAGCAGGACCCAGCACCAAACCCATCTGTTATACCTGAGCTCAGTTTAGAAATGTCAGGGTTTTAACCTGAAAAGCAAACACAGCAGTGGGGCTGTCCCTGCCTGTGGCAAGGGGGCCAGTTCCAGGATGAGCTTTAAGGTCCCTTCCAACCCAAACCAGCCTGTGATTTGCCTTGCACAGTGGGAAGGCAGAGAGGGACATCTATTCATCTTAGCTGCAGCTCTCCAAAGCAAGGAGGGCTCATTTTGAGAGCCCAGAGGCTCCTCAAAACCAGACCCTATTTTTCCACCAGCTCTCCTGGCAATGGGACTTCAGAAAGACAAGAGGATAATAACAACCTAGACACTACCAAGAGCCAACACTGCATGCCTATGTGGGTTCCATGCCCAAATCCCACCATTCAACTCCTACTAGGTGTTGCACCAACAGATGCGGTGCCTGAGAGAAAACCAGCCAGCGAATGGACAAGGAGGTCAAGATCACTGAGTTCATCTCCCAGTCACATTCCCTCACTGCTCTCACCAGGCTCCACATGTATAAACTATTTCCACGCATCTGATCTTTTTAAAGGAGTATAATTTACAAACTTCAGGGATTTTGACCTTAAAATGCAAGCGGCCCCACTGCACGCCAAAGCATTAGCATCTATTGCATAAGCAAAACAAATGGCAGCAAAGGGAACAAAAAACCAAGATGCTCCGAGCAGGAGGATGGGAGCAAAGTCACTTTTCACCCGAGTTTCCACTCGGGGTCAATGCCTCTTTAAAGCTCCCCTCGGCCACTCACTGTCTTTCCCAGTCAGTGTGTCCTTGACTGGTTTCTGCTCTTCTACCCGGGAGTAAATGGATGTACCTGACCCAGTGGCCTCCTCCTGCCCTTGCTCTGATGGATGGACACCAAGGTCAGGAACCCACCTCGCTGTTGTCACAGGTAAAACCCTGCTCCCTGCCCAGCATCCTCATCCTCCCCTTCCCAGGCCTCAGACTAACCCTGCAGCATTCTGGTATCAGGAGGATTTCTGGCCTTTTGGTGGCTTGAAAGAGGCATGAAGACACGTTTGGGAGAAGATGAGTGCTGGTTCCAAACCAGATCATTCACAGAGAGTCAAGAAAAGTCATCTCTATCAGACTATGCATCCACAGGTGGTAGGAATATGGGCCCGTCTCCCTCAAAAGCTCGCAGTCCCCAAGCCCTGAGGTAGCCGAGATCCTCCTCTAAGCCCCCACACATGACACCAGTGCTGCTCCGCATTGAGGTGTCCACTATCCAGGATCTCCCCCCATTACTGGATGTCTGAGATGAAAAGAGGAGTTTCTAAGATGCTTTGCAACCTTTTTCCCATGTGCCCACTGCAAGCCCATGACCGCCAAGCCCCAAAGACACCCCATCTCCAGCCCACACCAAGCTGAAAGCTGCCCAAGCTTGTCCCCTGCTGCTCCAAACCCCCTCCATCCCAGCCTTCCCGAGGCCCAAACCCATGTCAGAGCTAGCGATGGGGGACGCTGAAACACAGACAAGCATTCCCAACAGCAGGTTTCGGCAGCCGAGAAACCTTTCTCAGGGTAAAAGTAGGCTGTGGAGAGGGGGGCCAGGAGCCGAGACCCTTCCCACGCTCCCCAAGGAAGCAGCCCGGGCACCAGGGAAGCATCATCTCCCCATCTCAGGTTTCCACCACCACTTTTCCCTGGTGCCCCCCGCTCCGGAGCAGGGACACCCGGCAAAGAACCCCCAGGCTGAGCCCCCTGTTATTTAGGCAGGATTAGGCTAAAACTTTGCCTGCACTTTTGAACTGTTTTCACAAGCGTTGCCTCTCACTCCCACGCAGGAAGCGGGAGAGGAGCCGGCCTGTTCCAATTAGGGCTCCTCGGACTGAAGGGCAGCAAAATCAAGGGTGGGGGAAAAGGGAAAACAGGGCAGAAAGCCTGAATAAAAGGGAACAGAAGGAAAACTGGGAAGCAAGGATGGATGGGAAGAAGGGGTGAGCATAGGAAGAGATGTTTTCTGGGGATGTGGGGATGGAATGGGAGCAGAGAGGCATTGGACTGGGCAGTACAGAGGCAAGATCTGGTTCCCCTTCCTGCAGCAACTCACCAGAGACCAGCCCTGCTTTCCCCTGCAAGGAATGGCACAAAAGGCACAGGCATTTGCTGTTTTAATTTAAAATAAATATATTTCTTTTTGAAAGAAAAAGAAAAATAATTCTTCTTTTTTTCTCCGTCAAGCAGTGAAAAATAAATACTCTGAGATGAAAGCTGGGCTTCAAGAGAAAAACAAGAGAGGAAACCAAAAGCCCACACTGCTTAGCCTGCAGAAAGCACAACAAAGCCGGCTTTCTTCCGGCATTCAGCAGCTTTCTTATGGAGATGTGGTGTGTCATAGGGGCAAGCTCTTCCCCTAAATAAAGGGCCTGAAAACTGTCTTCCCTAAAAGCATTTCTTCCAAGTTTGGGCTCTCAGCACTTAGAGCATCACAGTCAAGGAGGAAGGGGAAAGGTGAGGATGAGGGTGAGATGTCAGGATGGCCTCATGCTTTGGGGTAAATGGCTTCACCCCTCTGTAAAAGGGAGACACCCTCACTTAGGTGCATGCATTGGGAGATGCCCACAGAACCAGGCACATAGCAGCCAAAAAGTGAGGGAGGGTTTGGTTTGGCTCTGGGTACCCTGTCGCTGGGGAGAAACCAGGCAGCAGCACCAGCAAGTGAATCATAGAATGGTTTGGGTTGGAAAGGACCTTAAGATCATCCAGCTCCAACCCCTGCCCCGGGCAGGGACACCTCACACTAGAGCAGGTTGCTCCAAGCCCCTGTGTCCAACCTGGCCTTGAACACTGCCAGGGATGGGGCAGCCACAGCTGCTCTGGGCAACTCGTGCCAGCACCTCACCACCCTGTCCCAATTCCAAGCCTGCTGCCCTCCTTCAGGTTCTTTCCACTCCCCCTGTCCCTCTCAGCTTTTTACTGTGGGTGTTGGATGGCAATCCTGGGAAAGCAGCATTCCCAGCAGTCCCAGGAGCTCGCAGGGTGGCCAGCTCGCTCTGTCCTCCCACTTCTGTGGGGGAGAGGAGGGAAAGAAGCACGAGCGAAACCCCTGGACCGAAGCTAAGCAAAACCACAGGGATTGAGTCAACACTCGCTGCAGCTACAGAAAGTTTCCCCAGCCTCAGCAGGCAGGGACGGGACCTATGGATCATCATCCAGCAGGAACGTGAAGCAGGGCTTCCCTCGGCGGAGGGCTTCGCTCCGTCCTCCCCATCGCAGCTGCACCGACGGAGAAAAGTAAGCGCCAAGGAGGTGCAGCCACCTATGGGGCTGGGGACTGTGACCACAGCTCAACAACGCTCCTCAGAACTATGCAAAGCAGTCAGCAGAAAGATTTTCCATCAAGACAAAGCAGCAGCAGAGGTGAGGTTGTGCTCCGAGGACGGTGCGGTTTAGCTCCACTCAACACAACTCCCCCTGCAAAGGCGAACGCTCTCAAATCAGCTTCAAAACACCTTCTGCACCTTTAGATTTATCAGCATCGCAACTAAAGCCTTGTGCAACCTGATGGCAGAGCCCGGGGTTAATGAAACCCATGCTCCAGGTCAATACTCCAGAGATAGATGCGACCAAGAGATGCAGCCAACGCAAAGGCAGCGAGGAACAACCTCCACGTGCCCAAACAACCCCTGCTCGGGAGCCAAAAAGCCTCTTCTTGCAGCGGTCAGGCCCTTATTGCCTTTCCCAGTCAAACATCACATGAGCCGGGGCGTCTCCTTGGAAAACAGGATTAGCATCTCGCTCCCAGGCTCGTTTGCCTCCAATGTTCCCCTAGCAGGGCTGGGAGGAACACTCCCTGCCTCGTGCAACGCTATGAGACATGCTTCCCCTGTGATAATTCGCTCTAATCCCTGCTAACCGCGCTGCTAAAGAGCTCTAATCCCCAGGCACAGGCACACAGGCACTAATGGAAGCACAGGGTGGGCTCAGCAAAGCCTGTAATGGACACCCAGCCCTGACTGAAAGGAGGTCAAGTGTAAATAGCAAGTGCAGGTCATGCCCGTGTATCAGTGCTTCAGCTCCAGGAGATGCTCTTCTGCAAACAAGCGGCTAAAACCTGACTCCTCGCAGCCCAGTACCAGCAGCAAAGCCCAAACAGCTTAAGACCAATGAGGAAAGAAAGAAACAAGCTCCCCAAACCCAGCAATCCCCATCAAACAACTACTCATTTGCTTCTTGGAAGGGTGCCTGAGGTATTCAAATGGCTCACGCCTGGGACCAGAAGCCTCTTGAAATTCCTTGCTCTCCATGGGTTGGGCTGGGAGCCCTGCAAAGCCTGGTGCTGGCTTCACCACCATGGAGGCTTCCACAGCTACGGGAGCACAGCCTGAGCTCTCCTAAAGCAAACCCACAACTGGGTTCTGGCACTCAACGGAGGAGACAGTGGTCCAGAACATCCCCACCCAGCGCTTCCCACCATCTGTGAGCATGTTTCTTTCCAGCCAGGTTAGAAGCAGGACTTCTGCTGTTCTCACCTCAAATCTCTGGCTGATGATGCCATGTCTGGCTCCTTCAATGAAGTGATGTTTCATAGAATCATAGCATCACAAACTGGTTTGTGTTGGAAGGGACCTTAAAGCTCATCCCATTCCAACCCCCTGCCACGGGCAGGGACACCTTCCACTAGAGCAGGTTGCTCCAAGCCCCTGTGTCCAACCTGGCCTTGAACACTGCCAGGGATGGGGCAGCCACAGCTTCTCTGGGCACCCTGTGCCAGCGCCTCAGCACCCTCACAGGGAAGAGCTTCTGCCTCAGAGCTCATCTCAATCTCTCCTCTATCAGTTAAAGCCATTCCCCCTTGTCCTTCATGCCCTTGTAGGAAGTCCCTCTCCAGCTTTCCTGTAGGCATCCTCGTACCCTAACAGATCTACACATGGGATGCTACCAAGGTACTACTGTAATCACAGAAGAGCAGTTCAGACTGAGTATTTCTCTATCCAAACGAGCCCCTTCTCTCTCCTCCAGATATTAATCTCCCTTTCCTTCATCACCCAGGGATACAGACAGACATGCAATGGGGATTCAGCTCCAACACCTCCAGCTGCTTGCTCTGGGGAAGGACAGGGCTGCCAAACCACACGTGAGAGTCTCCCAGAATGTGAGAACAGAGATACTGCAAGGGTTGAGGTTAATTGGCAGAACATTGTGTGAGGAAGATGCTGTCAGGAAAGGGATGGATGAGATCTCTTGGCAGGGCTGTCCCCCTGCAGTATGGTAAGGGCTGAGGAACCTTCACTCATGTTGAGCTCTTTCATCACCCCACAAAGAGATTCTAACCCCTCCAAGTTGGCTCAAACACACCTGAAGAACATGCCGTGTCAATGCATTTTGTAAGCAGCTACACATGACCTCACATCTTGGGATGATTTCATTGCGTATCTGCAGTCACGTGAAATGACTCCATGCCCAGAATCAAGGCCACAATTACTTATGCTGCCCTGACCATGATCCAACACACTTCTCATGTAGATGGACTCCACTGATGGGAACACACTGGTCTTAAAAAGAAGCCTCTATTATCCTTGCCTCAGGAAGGGATTAGACATGCAGACACTCAGCCAAACACCTCCAAGCTGTCCATCACAAGGAATTCCCGAATCTTCACTTGATTTTCAGCCCAAGACGTGCATAAACTGATCTCTCTGTATCCTGGCCTTAGCCTTTGCCCCCAGGCTGAGTCAATGACACATCACACCAGACACGAGGGTACCACATGGCAGGACACAGTCTGAAGCGCTCTCAAGCAAGAATGATGTTCAACCCCTAAAATATCTCCATCCACATCAAAGTCTCTGTCCTCAACTCACGGGCTCTCTCATTCATAAACCAAGAACGTTTGTTAAAGCTGGAAAGGCTGGAAAAACGTTACTAGTGTCCATGCAATTCAAGTGCCTACTGGAAGGCACCCATGGATATTCCTACAGTATTCCTCAAGCCCAGGACACCTCCACGTGATGCAGAGAGCAGGAAGCCACTGATGCAGAAGGGATGAAGCTGATGATGAAGCAGCACCAAAGGCAGCTCCGGGTCACCTGCGGAGCGCACACGCTGCCCTGGGGCAGCAAGGGACGGGGGCGAAGCTTGCCACATCCCTCTGCAGCTGCAGATTCCCGCTGGCCATACCAAC
>NW_009918607.1:175199-178503 GCF_000696875.1 Nestor notabilis
GCCTTCCTGGCCAACCCTTCCCTTCAGGGCAAGGCCAGCCAGACATACAGCCAAGCTGGTGAAAACCCCGCAGCCGATTGCTCAACGGGAGGGGACAAGTTGAAGCGTATCGCATCCCCCATGGATTGCAGAGGCCTTACCAGAGAAAGCCCTTCTTGGGCTTTTGATAGCATCTCCATGCAGCAGGGAGTGTTTTGGCTCTGCACTCAATGAGCAAAGCGAGTATGTGCAGAGGAGGAGATCCTGCCCAAGAGCTTCACCCTGTCCTCATCTGGCAACCATCAGGTCCCCATCTCACCACGTCGTCTCCTGCCACCTCACACGAGAACTCCAGGTCTGTCCTCCCGAATCAGGCCAAGCTGCCCAGTTGTCTTTGCAGTTACCACAGGAAGAGAGATGAGGGTATTTATCTTTGAAACCAAACAAATAATTGCACAGGCTTTTGCAAACACATCAGGGCTGGGAGGTCAGAGCGCGGCTGGTAAATCTCTGTTTGCTCAGACTAAATAATATCAGAGCAAGGATAATCAATCACTTCAATCAACAAAAATATTTATAACTCTTTGGAGTAAATAGTCAACTCTGCCAGCAGCTGCCAAGAGATGGCAGGTAGCATAACGATCCACATACCTCTAATTCCCCTGCGCTAGATATGGATTTACTTCTCTGCATCACTGGATTTACTGCCACTGAAGACTTGCACTTGCAAGTACCTTGATCTCTCCTCTCTGAAGGCATTTTTCCTCCCTCTTTGTAGCTCACAAAGGCACACAACAGCCCCTGCAGCTGAAATCAAAACCAAAGTAGCTCACAATATTCACTGCACGCTCCAAGCATCCTCCCTACACTGGCTGCATCTCTCACCACAGCATCATTTAACATGAGGGGAGAAAAAGCCTAGTATTATTTCTTTTTAAGTATACAAGGAAATGAAGGCAAAGAACAAGGGGATTTTCCCAAGCACACCAGACAGCTGAAGAGCCCTAAGATTAAGCCTTCTCCATCCCAGGCTGAGCATAGAGCTCCAGGGCTTTGCCCCTTCTGGGCTACACCACGGTACCTCCTCAACCATCCCCAGGCATGAGAACAAGGGTTTTCCCCACCAACCCCAGCAAAGCCTTCTTTTCCAGCTCCTCCTTCTAGGAAACTTCCCACCAGGAAGGGACCAGCACAGAGACTGGCCCTGGGAAGACGAAGAAGGTGGGAGTGAGCTGGGGAAGGCAGCCAAAGACGAACTGGGCTCCCCCATCAGCTTCAGTCATCCTTATCCCAGCGCCAAGGGTTGTCCAAGACGAGGATTATGTCACCTATTGGCCCCAGCCTGGAGGGACAGGAGAACGAAGGGCAAGGATAAATCAGGGCAAGGATAAATCAGAGCAGTGCTCTGGAGGTGCTCGATCTGCCCAGAGGAAGCCTGAGCTTGGAAACCTCAGTGAAGGCTGGGGTGGGGAGGGGGGAAGAGAGGCTGAGACACTCGCATCCACCCTGCGCGCAGCATCCGGAAGCTATTAAGGAATTACAGCCTCCCTGGCCCTGAGCCTTCCCCAGCAGAAGTGCCTGGGAGCAGATGGTGAAAGGCCTGATTGAGTTCGGCGGCTCAGGCCAACAGGCTATTAGGAGGAGACACAAATGGAGGAGGGGGTGGAGGGGGTGTCATTTGGCAACTCAGGAGCTGGGAGCCCTTGCCAGGAACTCTGGGAATCCTCCACCAACCGTAAGAAGCTTGGAGGAGCTTCAGCAGGGCTCTGGATGGGGTGGCTTGGGGGCTCCCAGCTCCTGATGCTTAAGGGGCTGTACGTGTATGGGTAGCAAGGGCCAAAGGCTGGTTCCTCTCCCCAGGCATCTTCATCTCCAAAGGCAGCATGGCCACTGGAGTGAACAGGCGCCCTCAGAGACCCACATCCCTGCGGTCACAGCCCCAGGAGCTGTGTTGTGTGCTCCCGAGCCTTGATCCCGGTTGAGAAGGAGACACAAGAGCTGTCAGCTCAGCAGCCCTGCCTGCCCATGGAGCCAGCCGTCCTCCCAAACAAATGCGAAGATACTTGATTTCCAACCCGGTCTAGTCCCACTCCATGGGAAGGCACTGGGCATGGGACCAGCCCTCCCAAAGTGCCTTCAAAAGGAGATGGGACTCAAGTGACTCTGGATGGGGAGGAGGTGAGAGGAAAAAAGGCCACGGCAAGAGACATGTAGGACAGGATGGAAAAAAAGCCAATAGGCAAAAGCAGCATAAATCTGATTCTAAAGTCACCCACGGTGCCAGCCCTGCTGAAGGTAACGCCAAGTGCCTGAGCAGAAACACTGATGGAAGAACCCAAATTGCCTGGGGATGAACGAAGGATTTAAACCCCTCCTTGGGAAACAAGGGAAGAAAAAGAAGGAATGACCCAAAAATCAACACAACCCCAAGCTCTGGGCTCCCTGCCCTGGCAAGCCAACTCCACACACCACTGTGCCCTGGAGGGGGGGGACACGCACCAGCTGTGGGGTGCCCTTGTCTCCTAATCCATCCCTCTTTTTCCAAGGGAGAAATATATCCAACGAGTCCCCCTGGGCTGCCTTGGCTGACTGCCCCGGCTCCTGAGGTTGGGAAATCGGGAGCCTCGTCAGGGCTGTGCTGGAGGGGCGGGCACGGAGCAGCTCCGTGACCGTAAGGGGATCTTTTCAGAGCAATCTTTTCCGAGACAAGTCATGAGATTACTTCTTGCCTGGAATTCGCTCCCGCGGCTCCCATCGGCCCCGGATTGCTGAGTCAAGAGACCGCCGGGGCTGTGCCCTCCAGATGAGTAAATGAATTGCCATGGGGAGCGGTGGGGCGGCTGGGGGGGTGCGGGATGAAAGGAGGGAGGGACCCGATGACTCCTGGAGAGCCTTCGGCCCCGGTTTGGCAGCTGCTTTGCAACGAAATTAGTCACCAGATTAGAGCGCAGTTACACACGCTGGCGCACGGCTGTTTAAAGACACACTACCCTTTCCCTTTGCTTTCCTTCTTTTTCTCTGCCTTCTCCCTCCCTTTTTAGGCTTTCAATTAGTGCTTGGGACCAGCAGCCAGCAAACTCATGAGGAATACGAGGAAGAAGATGCCAAATGGCTTGGTCTGGTGGTCCAGCCCCGGAGGCAGCCCCTGCTCCCTCCTCACCCCATTGATGTGGTGCTGGTCCAGCCAGGTCACTCCATAGGATCCATATGGCCCCAGCCGCTCGGGGCTGGGCTGTTTGAAAGCAGGAACACGCAAGAGTCATCCAGCTCAAAGGCAAAGCAGGCTCATGGCTGGGGGCTTTCCAGTGGCAAGCCTTATAGACAG
>NW_009918607.1:178534-180178 GCF_000696875.1 Nestor notabilis
AGGCTCATGGCTGGGGCCTTTCAAGTCGCAAGCTTTAGAGCCCGCTTCAAATCTGGAGCCGCTTAAAGGGATGGAAAGCAGCCCCAGTGACTAACCACCCTGCCAGGCCACGGCTACCGGGACAGCTCCGAAACCCCACTGCTGACGCTAGAAAAGCGTAACTTTCCCAGCACCCTGGTGGCACCAAGCTTCCCAGAACCAGGGACAACCCTCTGACATCAAATTCCTTTGCATCCCTTCAAAAGGATGGGGCCAGCAAATGCCAGAGTCAGGATGTGCCATGATGCTGCTACCAACTTGCCGAACTCATCCCATGGCTGATGCTGGGAATTGAGTAAATGAGTTTTTCCTCACTTCTGGCTGCAAACGAGGGAGAATTGCGTTTACTGACCTCACAAAGTGGTCTGGAGAGACGGAGTAGTTGGTAACATGCCTTGAGCGTTCAAAAAGAGAAAGCCGTTGGCATTGTGTTTTAAAACCGCTTCTAACAATAATGTGTAAAAAAAAGAAGAGAAAAAAAGACCCAAATTTCACGTGTTCCATGACATCTTCTTTTAATTTTCCAGTGGAAAAAGCCAGGAGTACTCAGCTTTTGCAAGTTGTTTCTTCTGACAGTTCAAGATTCGGTAAACAATTTCTCGTAACTAAAAGGTAAGGAAAAAACCCCACCACTTCACTGCTTCTCGAACACTGACCAAAATGAAGTGGTTTTGCACAAACAAATGCAGACACCTATGAAAAAAAAAAAGCTTTCATGTGGGTCAAAAAGCCACATTTTGATTATTGCGATAGATGCTGCTGACAGGGTGGGGAAAACAGCAACAGAAAACAAACCCCAAAGCGCTTCCCAGTGTCCAGCTCCGCTTTCTGGGGTCTACTGGCTGCAAACGTCAGTGGCAGCTTTCCCTGAGTCAGCACTTTTATCCAGAGACCTCCAAGGACACCCCAGGAGAGGCAGCATCCCAGTGAGAATCCCGGCCTCCACAAGGACATGCAACCCTCATGCTGAAGGGATGCAGGGATGAGCCATTCACCTCCCCCCAGTCTAACTCCCAGCACAAATCACAGTCAACCAATACACTCAAACTGGAAATCCCGAGGGGCAGATGCGTCCTGGCCTGCCTGGTGCTGTGGAAGAGGCAGAGAGGTACAGCAAGGCTTAACACAGACCATAAGGAAACCTAAATCAGACACTAGCACAGGGTGCCCAGAGAAGCTGTGGCTGCCCCATCCCTGGCAGTGTTCAAGGCCAGGTTGGACACAGGGGCTTGGAGCAACCTGCTCTAGTGGAAGGTGTCCCTGCCCGTGGCAGGGGGTTGGAACTGGATGAGCTTTAAGGTCCCTTCCAACACAAACCAGTCTGTGATGCTGATTCTATAAATACTGCAAGCAGAGGGAGACCTGGAGCACAAGCTGGGGATGCTCCCATGTCCCTGCTGCAGCGGAGCGGGGGCACCATGCCTCAGTTTCCCCTCAAAACACATCTCATCAGGCCTTTCTTCAACATCGTTTGGGGTCAGAGGCCCCAAAAGCATGCTGCATTAAAGAACAAGGAGCAAAGTCCCACTGGCTCCTTCTCCTGTGCTCCCCACCAGCCATCTGAAGAATGCCTTGGAATCATGTCAACTATGTGAAATGGGATGG
>NW_009918607.1:180221-187818 GCF_000696875.1 Nestor notabilis
GTGTCTGGCTTCTTTCATCAAACCCACATTCCTACTCATGCCATCACCCTCCGGGGAAGTGCGACAACGTACATAATCCATGTGGAGCCAATTTAACATCCCCTTCGCATAAGAAAACGCGTTTTGTTCATTAGCGAGCCCCGAATGCTTCAGCCAGGGTGAGGAGCCAGTCTGCAGCTCCACAGCCACCCCAGCAACATGGTCCTCAGCAGGGAAGGTTTCCTAACATAGAGCCACATCCTGAAGCAGAGCAATCTCCCTGCAAACCCACCCTGGGGATGCCGGCTTGGGGGGAATGGCTACCAGCCACCCCAGATGGGTCTCTGCCTCTTCTGGCTTCATAAGAAAGGTTTAACAGGAGACAAAAAAAGCTGGAAAGCAGGGATTGCTGGAGCAAGGGATTGCTGTGGTGTCCAACACCCACCATGAGATGATGGGGATGGGAATTACAGCTCGGAGCCAGGCGGAGCCCTGTGATCCCAATCCACACCAGGGGCTGCCGCCAGCACACGGCAGATAAGATGCTCACGGTGACCTCCCATCTCCAATTCTCATCCCCAAACCACAGAAATGAGGGGATTTTCCTCTCTGGAAAAGAAAGCTGCTAGTTCTTCCTCACATTTGTAAGAGGTTATATTTACAGCTACAGGAACCAGCTGTGGGATGGTAGGGCAGTGCTACACCAGCCCAGCATCCTGGCTTCTTGCAAACACCGGGTCCACCTGCACGGTGCTGAGCACTGACAGCAATTTGAGGCACGCCAGCCAAAAACAAGCCAGAAGTTTCTGGGAGCCACCTAGCACATTGGAGCAGGGAACAGGACAACTCGGAGCACTGGTGGGTGCAAGCGCCAAGAGCCTTGCAGGCGCTCAGGCTTTGCATGCAAACATTAGCAGGCTGTTAATGCTCTATGCTTTCAGGTCTGTTGTCTACAACCTACGAGGCTGGGGCTTTTAACCAAATTACAACCTGAAACCATCCTGATTTTATGCCTTTTCTTGGCTACATCTCAAGAGCTGACATCAAACTATATATCCCCTCCGGATGCGAGACCCTCCGGTGTTCATTCAAGTTGATATTCAGGTAAAGCCACCTGCAGACTTGCACATTTTCAGGTAATTACCACCAAAGCCTGCAGCACTCAAATCCTCAGATGCAGATGGACCAGGAGAGAGCAGATCCATAGGCTGGATGTGCATGCTGCAGGGCTGAACCCAGTTGTGCAAGAGCATCCCAGCTGTTATCTCTGGAGCCATCTCACAGAGTTTTGCCATCAGCAGGACTCAAGTGCCTCCCTCCCTTCAAATTCCACTGCACCTGGGAAAAATGTAGGAGCTTGTAGGAGAATCAATAAATATTTATTGTTTAACCAGCAGTATTTTGACTGGAGATGTAAGCATGGCCCTGTGCCAGTGAAACCAGAGCCTTCTTGGCCAGCACTGCAAACAAATCTTTTTCTGTATCTAGCTGGAAGATTATAAACTACACAATGAAAAGAAAAGAAGGAAAAAGAAACACAGGCAGTGAGCAGCTTAGTCACGGAAGAGGAACAAAACTGCTGAGATGTAAAACTATGTCGTGGGTTTATACAACATAAGGGGGATGCAGGCCAAATTTTTGGCTGAGGCAGCTGTACGGTTTGCATCAGGTATAGATTTGTCCCACTGGCTTCTACAGTGATGAGGATTTGTGCTGGATCAGGGCATTATCACTGCCTTCAGTGGAGCTATACTGATTCAGATGAGCAGCAGAGTGGCCCATAACCAAAAAGCAAACGTGGGGTGTCAGGTCTTGACCTACGAAGGTACAATCTTGCACCCATCGAAGACCACAGCTTCCAAGTTCACAGTGCAATGAAAGTCAGTCCCTGGCTCCAGGGGCACTTTAATGCTCCAGTAAGGCAGATGATCCCCTCCTCCTTCATTTCAGTTAGTCCTGTGGCACCATCCTACCAAGCACTGATGAAAATCTGTAAGCCTGGAAGATGCCACCAGCTCCAGCCTTTGGATCCATCCAGGCACAGCAATGACACTTGCTCTCCTAAGTCATGTAATTTGCTCACCCTGTGCCCATGTAATGACCAGCTGGAAAAGACCCTCTCTTTCCTTGTCTGGGACAAATCCACGTGGATTTGTTCCTTTCTTCTTCAAAATCCCAGCTGTTATCAGTACCACAACTGAAAACAACTATTTGGGATGACAGATCTACAAGTTTACATCCCTAAATCATGCTCAGACGTGGTTTTACTCACACCTACCTCTTCCCCAAGTGCCTGAGATGTATCTGCTCCCACCAAAACAGCAACTGGTGAAGAACCCACCTTCCCTACAGCATCAAACTGTAATCCCAGGGTCTAACCTTGCCACCCTAAACCCACACAAGAGGGATCCATTTAGGAGGATGCAGCCATACTCAAAAGCTGGCTCCCCTGGTAGAACTCAGCCACAGTCCCATTGGAGAGAGCACACATGTTCCTGGCTCCTTGATGCCTGCCAGCAATCTGCTATGGATTTGGGAGAGCAGGGATGGCACAGGACGTACTTGTCAGCTCACTTTGGAGAAGTCGAGTGTGGCATTCCAGTGTGAGACTGTGTTATCCCTTCATTTTATAAGGCCTATCAAAGCATGGCACACTGTAATTACATGGCAAATTAGCGGCCACTTCGCATAACAACATTGTAATTACACACTTGTTACATGCTTTGGGGAGTTTATGATGGAAACATGGAATGGGGCTCTGCTCCTCTTTCCTGGAAACCTCACTCCCTGTACCCAGGTTAAAAGTGCTGTAGTCAGGGATGTGCTTTAGTCCTCTATCCCGGACAGAAAAGCCCATGGAGTTGCCCTCTTCCCACCTTTTGTCCCTTAAGTAGACAGAAGGTGACACTAAAAAGGCTGGAGCTGGTGGCAGACAGTCCCTTCCCTCCAGGGAAACTTTTATTCCCTCATCCTAGCTGGATACCACAGTAATGGGCATTTTGTAAGTGCATAGACAGATAACTGCTCTTTTTCAGTTCAAATTCTCACCTCCTCCACAGGCAATCAGCACCGAAAATGCCAGAGGAGCCCAAAGCCCTCAATTTATTAGAGGCTCGCCCTTGTTGGCTGATGATTCATGCCCACACAGAGCAATCCACAGCCAAAGCCGAGCTCTCACCTCTGCTGTTAATGTAAAAGCTTTCAGAAAGATGCCAGATGCAATTCTCTGCATCCCTGAGGTCACTTCACCTTTCAGAGCTTGTTTCCTTTCCAGGCATTACTGGGCTTCCAGACTAACCCTCTGGCATGACCACTGCAAGCCACCACCAAGACAGCTCTCACAACAGCAGTGGGGAAACTGAGTCATGCAGCAGCTGATACAGCCATAGGGACCAGCCTGGAGTGCTCTG
This sequence comes from Nestor notabilis, assembly GCF_000696875.1. Taxonomy (NCBI): domain Eukaryota; kingdom Metazoa; phylum Chordata; class Aves; order Psittaciformes; family Psittacidae; genus Nestor; species Nestor notabilis. The sequence goes on from NW_009918607.1 coordinate 183,611, forward strand.
CAAGGATAACACAGGATCAAACCTTTCCCTTTGGAAAAGAAGATGTTTTGAGTCTCTGTGCACTACTTTTATCCCAAACCAACTTAGCAAACTGACTCCCCTTGAATGGGCTGATCCAGCTGTGACCCTTTTCTGTGCACATATATAAAGACCTGGGAGCAAAAGGTCCTCCCTAGACATGACAGAGGGAAGGATGAAGTATCCCATCCCAAGAACTTAAAGCAGCCCTCCAATCTGTAAGAAAGCCAGAAAAAGACTGGAGAGGGGCTTTTTACAAGGGCAGGTAAGGACAGGACAAGGGGAATGGCTTTAACCTGCCAGAGGGGAGATGGAGATGAGCCCTTAGGCAGAAGCTGTTCCCTGTGAGGGTGCTGAGGCGCTGGCACAGGGTGCCCAGAGAAGCTGTGGCTGCCCCATCCCTGGCAGTGTTCAAGGCCAGGTTGGACACAGGGGCTTGGAGCAACCTGCTCTAGTGGAAGGTGTCCCTGCCCGTGGCTTTAGATGAGCTTTAAGGTCCTTTCCACCCCAAACCAGCCTGATTCTATAGCAGAGCCGCATTCAGACTGGTAAAGCGCTTTGCCACTTCCCTGCACAAAGGCACTGTGGAGGAGGACGTGCATTTGCCAGAAGACTTGCTGCATTTGCCCGCAGTGAAAATGAAAGCAAAGGACAAAAAGAAGAGGTTGACCTGGCTATGGGAAGAAGCAGCAGAGAGATTCAGGCAGGTCCTGTATCCACATACACACTGCATACAGGCTGCCCACTTCCTGCAGCAACCAGAGCAGGAGAAATGTTCCTTCAGCCCTGACCTGATGTTGTCCCAAACCCTAAACAGAAGGAAAAGCTCTTGCCAGATGAAAATACACCCCTGGGATGCCACCCCCACACAGGCCAATGGAAACAACGCCTCCAGCTCCCAGCTGTCCTTAAGCCCATGGGGTTGTCCCATCTCCCCACAGTCAGGATTCCACACTGCCTCTGCCCAGACCCATTCCTCTTTTCATGCCAGGCCAGAACAAATCCACCACCGTGCCCGTAACACACCTCCAGAGAAGGAAGAAAGAGAGGAAGTGGATGCAGGAGCATCTCTGCTTCACCAGGGATGCCCAGCAGCACCACCTGTGTTATAGCCCTTCCCTGGTACCCTGCAGGACACCTCGGGGACAGCAAGTCAGCAGCTTCATGAGCTACCTCCCAGTACTTGGGAGACCCAGTACTGCCAGCTCCCAGCAAGGGTTGTGGAGCTGCTCTTAACTCTGGCCACAGAAAGCAAATGGAGCTTTGCAGAATTGGAGGAAACAAACTAATTTGCAAAGGGCAGCATTTACCAGTCGCGAGGTGAAGTTCCCCATAGGGTTGATTTTCGCATGGTTTGGGGTTTTGCTGTCTGAAAAAAGCCAGTAAACTAAATCACACCAACCCACCGGCCACAGAATCATGGAATCAGACTGGTTTGGGTTGGAAGAGACCTTAAAGCTCATCTAGTTCCAACCCCCTGCCCCAGGCAGGGACACCTTCCATTAGACCAGTCCTGTATCCGCATTCAAGCGTGATGTTACCATGTCCTCTATCAAATCCTACAATGAAATCCCATGCACATACAACTTGCACGTTAAAGGAGCAGCCCACCACCGTGGCTTTTTGGCTCCTGACCTACTCATCTCACTCACACATTCTTGCTGGCAACAGCAGTGAGGAATTTCGCGTTGGAAGCTTTGTACAACTTCACATCCCTTTCGGGTTATTTTTAAATCCTTTGGACACACTACATATCCCATCGAACTCGTACACGCAGGAGTGGGCTGGAGCTGGGTTTCATTTCAGGGGTGTGAGAGGGACACAGCACCAATACACCTCTGCAGTTTTACAGAGCATCAAGCACCTGGCACATGAAACAACTCACACAATTGAAAACCTATGGCTGTAAGGACCCTCCCTGTGCTAGGTTAACCCCATGGATCCCATGAGCAACTCTGCTTTGCTCTTTGCTGGCATGGAAAGGAATGGGGGGGCTGGACTCTGTCTCAGAGAGGCCAATTTTGAAAAGAAGGGCTGAACAAGCCATCGGGGAGCAGTTAAGTCCCCAGTCTTATGAGGACTTAAGGCTGAGGGACCTTCCCCAAAAGGCGGTCAGGCATTGGAACAGGCTGCCCAGGGCAGTGCTGGAGTCACCATCCCTGGAAGTGTTCACAAAACATACAGATGAGACCCCCTCAGGGTTACTGGTGGCCTTGGCACTGCTGGGGCAACAGCTGGACTTGATGATCTTAAAGGTCTTTTCCAACCTGGTTGATTCTATGATGCCCAAACCAGACTGGAGTGGGGAAAAACTATGTCTCCCATGCATCACTGGGTGCCAGAAACATGTAGCAGCATCCACACTCCTCTCAACATCAGTCCAACCAAGCAAGAAAGCTTCAGCATCCTCTAAAAAGTTAAGAGGGGAAATGAGGTTAAGCCAGCTAATTGACAGCACTGACCTTTTTGGATCACAGCATTAAGTGCAGCCACCAAAACAGAAGCCACTGCAGCTGAAGCCGACAGGGAGTCAGCTCTTTTTTACCTTTTGGGGTTTTATTTTTCAGCACTCTTCCTGATGAAGTTTAAACTTTGGGTCAACTCTAAAATGCTGTCACAGGCTGCAAAAGAGCTTTTGCAGAAAGAAAAAAACGAACTTAAGGCAGGGAGAAACACCATGTCCTCACTTCAGGCACGAGGCAGTTACATTGATGAATGCTCAAACACTTAAACAACAGAGACACCTCTAACATGCTCTCACCCATGCCAGGAGTGCCTAAATTCGAACAGATACATACATTGGTCTGAACCGAAAAACAACCCCCAGCTGTCTCTCCCTATCCCATTTTCTTCCCCCTCCACCAAGGAGGCTGCAGTCACCACTTTAGTAAGTCTCCAGTGCATGTCCTTTTACCCAAAGCTGTAGAAATAGGTGCAAACAGCTCCTCAACTCCACCTGAGCCTGTCATTGAACCTGCTTTGGAAAATCAGCCTTGGTGTCCCTGTTGTACTTCGAAGCCGGGTCCTTCCGAGCCCACACCTTAAAGTCATGGTCAGCTTTGCTGTTAGGGACACACAGCCCCAAAAGAGCTATAACCAGCAACCGAGTCCTGTCTACAGCAGGGAGAAGGGGAAGATGGATCATGCAAAGCCACATCCCTGCACTGGACACCATGTAGCAGATCCCCCAGACGTCTGCTTCGTTACCGGAGCTCTCTGCAGACGACCTGATGCTGCACAAGCATCTATTCCAAGTCGGAGCCGCAACCCCTGTGCGCTCCAGCACTCGGCTGTCATTTCAGTTCGCACATGCAGCCTGAAATCCCATTGCCTGGCAGAGGCTGAACCCCTTCCTGGGTTTCCTAGAAACTTGCTAACTGGCAAAGGAAAGCACAGCTCTAATTCGATTTTCTTCGCCGCGCCGGCGCTGCACAAACCCAGCAAACCTCCACCGCAGCGGGAATTACAACAGGGCTCACTTCCCCCTCTGTTGTGCCCTGGAAAAAGGAGGTTTTTGCCCTGCAGACCCTCCAAGCTCCATCCTCTACCTCGACTGAGCAAGGCAGACATCAGTGGAGCGCCTGGGGTCAGCAATCAGACAACATCAGTATGTGAACAGCCCTTATTATGTATGGTAAAGACTCAACTACGAGCATTAACCACAGCCAGCTAAACTTATCGCTGCAACAGAAAAGAAACGCACACGGTTTGAGTAACATGTTGCTATCGTCCCTGATAGCTCCTGCACCCTTTACTCCACCCATTTCTCCAGCTCCAGAGAGGAAAAAGCAAATCAAAGCAGCGGGTTTTCCTGGTTTAAATCTAGACGAGGTACCGATAGAGTTTCGTTTCCTAAATGCCAGGAGTGCTTGGACCACGCAGGTCATTTCCAGTGAGGGATGGGGGGGAATGTCCACCCCAGATAAAAAGCTTGTGCTAGGCTGCCAGCTTTCCACTCGGGAAAAGATGGGGTGTCCCAGGGTTAGAAAACAACCCATGGGAGCGCATCTCCGCTGCTCCCGGTCCGAGGTGCTCGCCTACATCCCCGCAAGGATGCCAGAAGTATGAGGAAAGGCGGCTGGAGGGGCGGCGGGTTGGTGTTCAAGCGAAGGGGGGGGGCTTAAGGGGGGTGGAAAGTCTTCAAACTGCTCGGAAATGAAGTTCGCCTTCGCCTTCCCCCAGCGGTGCTG
>NW_009918608.1:0-23166 GCF_000696875.1 Nestor notabilis
CGGCGCCGGGAACTGCTGCTTCGAGTTTTCTTCGGACTAGCTGCGTCCCCGCCGGATTCGCTCTTGGGTTTGTGAAACGGAATAAGCGTTCCTCATTCCACGGTCGTTGCACGGGAACCCGGCGGGGTTTGCTCTTCTTCATTGTTGACTTTAGTGTCTCTTGGGTAAGGTAAGCAGGAATATATTTTCTTTTTCTTTTTTTTTTTTTTAATCTAATATCTTCTTATAAGTGGTGGTGGGGTGGCGAACGTATGGAGGAGCTGGTAATTAAAGGCAGTGCAAAGTTGGGAACTAGTTAGCCTTTAGGTCAGTGCAGGGGCAACGCTTGGAAAGGAGATGTGCAGTTTTCGGCGAAAAGGGCTCTGTAAACAAAAGACGAATCATGAATGAGAAATTAGAGGCTTGTTTTTCTTCAAAACTTGCTGTCAGGATAACGTTTGAATGTTTGAAAATATTTTATTTCAGAAATCTTGTCCTTTGATATCTTTTTATAATACACATCGTAGAAGCTGCTGTGTATAAACACCGGCTTTGGGGGACACGAAAAGCTCTAGCGGATTCTGGGGGAAGTGGGGATATGTAAGGTCATGACGGGAAGTAGCAAAGTAGGAATTAAGGAGGATTTAAAAACAGCCTCATGTTGCTCTGTGTTCTTGTGTGTGCACATATACGTGTGTGACAGAAGGACAGTGATACCTTGTCACTCGATGAACAATTTAATGCTGTAACACTGTGAACTTGTGAAACAACTCCTTTGTGAAAGGGGTCATTGCCACTTCTGCCTCCAAGGTCAATATGGTGTGCATGTGCCCATGAAAGTTGAGAATTGTTTCCTTTGATATTGACTGCTAAATGTCAGGCCTTCCTCCAGGCTACAGTTAGGTGTAACTGTAAATCCCTGGTTTAATAGTACCACATTATGCTGCGTTATAGGACTGCTGTTGTAGGTAATTGAATGGAACTGGGAAGTGTGGGCAGATAAAACGTCTTGCTATTTCAGCGGTGTTTAACCTTTCACAAGCTTGGTAGGGTGCTCTGCTTCATAGAGGGGTTTTCTACTGCTCCTGTGAGTTAAGAGTTCTGCACACGCAGAGCTGAGTGCTACGCAGGGACTTCTGCACGCGAAGAGCTGAGTGCCACACAAGGATTTCTGCATACACAGGGTAGAGCACCATGCAGGGATTTTCACCACATGGAGATTGTCTGATTCCCGAAGGAATGAGCTGCTGCTGCTTGTAGCCCATGCTACTGAGATGGCTGAACACAACAGGCGGGTGAATGAGGTCCCTCACCCTATATTTTTTAGCATTATGTATCATTTCATAGTCTTGTGACTGTGATAAATTTTCTTTGGAACTGAGATCTAAATCACAATTGTTTGCTTACACAGTTGTCCTGCACAGGTGCTAGCATGTCTAAACTGTGAGTGTGAGGTAACTTGCTGATGAGATGAAGCTGATGAAATGAGGTTGCTTCATATTATATGGTATTATTTTTTACTCCTGCATCATTTATTTAGTCTTAAGGTGGGTTGGTTTTACTGAATATTTTTATCAGCTAGACTATAAAGGTAACTATTGGACAGCAGCACAGAACTACTGAGGAGTAGCTCTCAAACTGAGGAGAAAGTAGTGTAAATTCCCAAGGCTTTCATTAAGTTTAGGTGAAATTAGGAAATACGTATCTTTTACTGTTCCCTCCTCTCTCTGTGCCCTCCACCCCCACCCTGTTACAGCCGTTGCTGTAAAGCAGCTGTTGCCTTCCTTTCTCAAATGGTAGAGAAAGAAAGTTTATTACCCAGCACTTGCACTGGGTGCAAACCTTCATTAATAGTCTACCCATCAGCTAGGTCAGCTCTTATTAGCTGCCATTGACATGAATATTAATTTGCTTTGAAGTGTTTTGATATAGTTTTAAATAATTATACTTTTTAAAGTATGAAGGTTCTGGATGCTTGCTTTCTGAAGTTGACATTACAAAAATATTTGGGAAAAGTTCATTTTGAAGCATGTGGTGCAAACAGGAAAAAATCCGAAGCAAATCCCAAACCGAAAAAAAACAACCAACCAACCAACCCCAGCACATTAATTATATGGCCAAACTTTTGATGTTTAAGTGTAAACATACAGGGCCTAATTTGCAAATCCTTGTTCACCTGAGTAGTCTTTATTCATACACAGAGTCCTGTTAACTGCAAAGGGACTGTATCCATCATTATATGAATAAAAGTCATTGATCTTACTGAGATCAGTCATTTTACCAGCATCAGTCAGATGATAAACTTTGATACCAAGACATTAATTCTTCACTTTTAAATTTATGTCTTATATCTGATTGTATTTTCTATGCAATATTTCACCTTCATTCATGTTGGGCTGCTTTATTTTGAATTACATTTAAAAAATGGAGATTTGAAATGATATGTAGACTCTGAAGGAAGTAAAATGGCACTGCTATTTTTCAATAAAATTGTGTTCTAAATATATATATACACATGTATTTATATATGTACACACACCTTTAATATTACCATTCAAAAGTTGAAGAAAACTGAATGCTAATGACGACCTAACAGCTGACTGCAGAACTAATGCAAACTTGGGGAGGAGTCTTTCCACAAAACGAGTATTCAGGGAAACCACCTATTTAAAGTGCTGCTTTATAGACCCTGCTTACACTGACAAACACACAAAGGCATGCATGCAAGGGCATGCATTTACAATTATTGAAGATATAAACGTTCATACAACCTGTTAGACATCCTAAGCTTACATTTGATAGTGCATCACTTGGCTATTTATTGGGCTATCTTTAGCAGTATATAGGACTCAGTAAAATTCAAATGCTATGGTTGCTCAGATCTAGGTGTGTTCTAGAACTCTCTAATCATGCTGGTTTGTCACACATTTTTGTGTGTAAATTTATCCAATGATCCTCAGTATTTGTTTTAAAACCCACAGATACTAAATCCTAGAAAAAAGAACTTTTACAATCACATAATGAAGTCTCTAATAAATAGCAAACTTCCACACCCCCTCCCCCCATCCATCCATCTCCTTGGGATAGATGTTCTAAACAGTTTTTTTATATAACATTTTAGAAAATGAATGTAAATTTTGTGTCACCCTTCTCATACTCTTAAGAGACTATAATAATGAAGACAAGCCTCTGCTTGGTTCTGTTAGTTTCAATCCTAAATAAAAAGATGGAGGTCCAATGCCAATAGTTCTGCTTTTTAACAATTCTGAACTTGGCTTAGAAATTTTAAAGGGAAGAGGTCAAACAAAGCTTAGATAGCCAATTCTGAATATTTTTCTCCAGACTGGTAAATATTATGAGATAATTCAGGACATTAAATATCACAGGAGTGAATCATGGGCTCAAGGGGGAGTAATGAAACAAATGCCACTTTCAACTTTGTTCTTTGGTTTTTCTAAGGAAAAGCAGGGAAATAATTGTTAATTATTCAGTGTAGCTTGGCCTATTGTGCTACTGAAGTTTAAAGTGACGTAAATAGATTAGCAAGTTTATTTGCAAATCTCTTTAATCCTGCTTTACAGTTCAAACTTTTTTTTCTCTTTTTTCTTTTTTTTTTTTTTTTATTTTAATCATAAGGAATAGCTGTCAACAAACGAAAAGGCTGAGAATGTTTTTGCATAAGATATTATACATATTTGATACAGCATGCTTTTCTATGCCTCTTGGTAGACAGAAAAGACAAAGAACACTCTTTTATATCGTTAGAAGAACAATAAGTTGAAACTTTGTAGTAAAGAGATATTGAGAAAGCTGTGGGTTGTGGTTGACCAGCACCTTCGAAAACAGTGCTATATGAAACTCCCTCTAATACCGATATCAAAGATTACTAGTGCCCAGGGAATGTAATGAAGAACAATCAAACACAAAGGCTAACTCTCTTTTCTGCTATTTTACAATTATTTTTTTTTTGTTAGTTGAGTAACCTACATTTTTTTGTAACCTACAGTTACAAAGTCTTCTCTCCTAGTAGGCAGGTTGTGTTCCTTTCCAGTACTCACATTCATGAACAGACCTGTCTTCATTTGATGGACCAGTGCAGATAAAGAAATTTTTGCACAGTTAGCATGGCAGAAGAACTGCAAAAATTCTCCCAACTTTCATTTCTTAGTCATTGATACCTTTGGTGGTATGGGCTGAGTATATTGGCCAAGAGGTGTAATGTAATAAGTTTAAATCAGCCAGACTGTTGTGGTCTAGCCAGGCATGATTTCTTACTAAGTGGATATGGCAATGACTTGAAAATACGTATTTGTCATTTATTTTATAACAATGTTTATGCAGACATTTACCCTTACTACACTAGAAAAGATCATAGTAAGTCTATTCAATTAATCACTCTTTTTACCATACACTAAGTGAATTTAGTGGTGAATTATTTGCCTGCATTGCTGAGTTGTGCAAATCTTAAGAAAATAAGAACTTCTAAAGAGTTAAATGAGGGGAGAGTTGCCACTGATTGCTTGAAATGGGTTGAAGTTCACGATTTATTTGCATTTGAATTAATTGAGATTGGTGTCCAGCAGTGCTTTTCAGCACAGGCTTCAGAAAGACTTTTTTGTATAATAAAGTACTTGAAAATGTTAGTTGGAAGATGAACGATGTTTAAAATACTTCTTTCTTTTCCTGACAGAGTGAGCTTTTTTCTCATTTTCCTAAGTAAGGCTTATTGTAATTCTGAAATATTTTTATCACTAAATGGGTGTTCTTGTGTTAAAAGCCACTATAATTTTTAAATCAGCATATTAAAAACTTTCTGAAATAATTTTTGGTTTCTTCATAAAGAAGTTCTTAATACCTACAAAAAGGAATAAAATAATCTTAAAACAGCTCATAGCATTAATCAGATAAAATGTTATCCTTGCTAAAAATGCTCTTTTATTAAATGATGGGAACTTCTAGATTATTACTTTTCATACTTTTGCTTCCATAAAAACCCAAAATGTTTTAGATGTTTTCTGCATTGTAGCTCTGAACTGTATGTATTTTCATTATTATAAGAGAACTCTCATCCTAAATCATATTTAAATCACTATACTTTTAATCACTTTCAAGAAAATAGTGAGTAATGAAACAAAAACAGGTAGAAAATCTTATTCTTTCATGACAGGTACTGGAAATAAACTTCTTTTTCAAATAGCTTGCAGATTATGAGATGCTTTGAAGTTGAACATTTCAAGTTGTGCATTTTTTTGTATTTTCTTTCATAAACTTTATTTAAAACAGTACTATAATAATATATGTTACTTATGGGTTTTGTTAGACTTTGTCAACCATAATTACTATGAAAGAAAGAAAAAACCACTTTCACAGCACTGTGGCAGATCAATGAAAATCTTAATTCATAGGGAAGAGCAGTCAGCAAAACCTGTCTTTTGTTTTTGTAGAAACTGAATATATTACTATCAATGTTATGATTATATACATAATCCTTTTGCGTGAAGACTGTATTTGGTGATAATTAATGACCTTTTAGTGATAACAAGTAACAGGAGCAACAAAAGTATTGGATACATGAAAATGCCATGATATCCAAGATTTCTTTAGGAAAAAAGTTAAATAAACTGCAGGAAAGTGGGCAAAATAACTATGAAAGTTGTTATCCAGTCTGAACCTCCCCATTTCAGTATATACCCATTGTCATTTTGCTGAACTTGCTCCAGTTTATCCATAGTTTTCTTGCACTAGGGGTCTCAAAACAAGACACAGCACTCTAGGTGTGGTCTGACTCAAGATGTTGATGATCAGCATTCAAAAACAAAGTTGCAATATGTATCTACATAAAGAAACAAAATACATATACATAATTGAAGAATAGAAGTAAATTAGATTAGGAAAAATCTTCTCCATAAGTTACCTCAAAAGGATTTCTTTTTTTCCAGGAAGCATAGCAATATGGCCTTAAGTCAAGACCAGCATAAAAATGCCTATGTTGGCTATCATTCCTAGGATGTATTTGTTCCCTGTATGAACTCTAGATGAGAATGCACCAAGTACAACTATATATAATTTTAAAGATTGTTTTCTCTACATGGAAAAGTTATAAAATCTAAGTTTTCTTTTAACTATCCTTGGCACCATCAGATTTGGGGTTTTTTTTATGCAAGATTCAAATATATTTAGTATATAAACAGGAAAGACCAGTACCTGCTTTCCAAGAGCACTCTAGTGTAAAGGAAAGCTGAATCCACAAGTGAATCACCAGCTCACAAATAACTATCTTTTAGATTTACAGCAGTCCAAGTTTCTATTAAGAATGCAGAAAATAAGCTACTTTACTGAAGTAAAGACATGTGCCATGTTATTTTGGCGCATCACCATTTCTAACAGTGTCTCATTTTTACCATTTAAGTGTCTGGTTTGAGTCTTCATTCAACAAAAAGAAGCCTTTGTAAGACATAAAGTTTATACAGTATCTTGGTGACTATTCACTTTTTATGAAAGGTAAAACTAGGGAAAATGTAGGTGTGCTGCTGAATGGAGCAGGGACCCTGCTGATAGAGGACACAGAGAAGGCAGAGATACTGAATATCTTCTTCACTTCAGTCTTCAATGCCAAGGCTAGCCTTCAGGAATCCCTCACCTAGGAGGCCAGGGAGAAAGTCTGGAGAAAGGAAGTCTTTCCCTTTGTTGAGGAGGATTAGGTCATGAGACGATTTAGAAATCATGAGAAAATGAGATAATTTAGACAAACTTGACAGGGCCCTGATGCACCCACAAGTGCTGAGGGAGCTAGCAAACGTCGTTGCTAGGCCACTCTTGATCATCTTTGAAAGGTCATGGCAATCAGGACATGTGCCTGAGGACTAGAAGAAAAAAAATGTCATCCCAGGCTTCAAAAATGGCAAGAAGGAGGATCTTGAGAACTGCAAGGCCAGTCAGCCTCACTGCAATGCCTAGAAAGGTGATGGAATGGCTCTACCTGCAGGCTATCTCTAGGCACCAGGAAGGCCAGAAGGTGATCAGGTGTAGTCAGCATGGATTCACAAACGGGAAATCAGGCTTAAACAACCTGGTTGTCTTCTGCAATGGGATAGCTACCTGGGTAGATGAGGGGTGATACCACAGGGAGGTTGGTCTAGATGACCTCCAGTGGTCCCTTCCAACCTCAACCATTCTGTGATTCTGTGATTTGGTTGTTAAATCTGTAGAATGAAAACTAAGACCAAGTATCTTTGGTAAAGGCAGATTTCCTCAGTGTTGTCCAGGTATTCTTCAAGTCTGAGAGGTGACTGCTCAGAAAATGGTCAGAAACAGTGTCATTTCCAAATGTTTGCTCAGTTAACCCTACAGTATTCACAGGAGTGCAAAAACTGATATTAAAATGTAATATCTTATTTTAACACTGAGTCCTTCCTTTCTTCACTTTGTTTAAAGATAGAAATGAGTTCAGCTCATCATCTGTTTTAGCAGTGGAAAGGCCACAGAGAAGGAAGAGAGGCTCTTCCTGACAGTATTTTTGGCTTGTCCTTGTAAAATGGAATTAAGTCACATGGGCCCTCCCTCTCCTTGCAGCAGCCAAGGTTAGCCATAACCTCATCTTCAGTGAGAAATCGATGTTTTTAATCTTGAGTGCTCATTTTCAAATTGAAATACAGATCATCACATTGCTGTTCTTCCATATTATCAAGTCCTCTGACAGAGATAATTCTAATTTAAAATAAACCACAAGACACAGCACCAGGTTATGATAGTCTGAAGACTGGTCATATTTTGCATTTATTTCCTATTCCTTTTAAGGTGAATGAATCTCAGCTAGTCTAGTGTAAAGTTAAAGAAGTGATTTTAAATTTGTTGATCCTCTAACATACATATTATGCTTCTGTCTTTCATTATACTACTTTTATATTCTTATGTAATTCAGAAACCCAGCAATAATTAGTACCGGTAATATTTCCACATGAATATTATATTTCTATTTTAGATTTTATGATTTTTGCCCCAGGCTGTTTTTAATAAACAGTAATAGTCTGTAAAAAATGTGCTACATATTGGTGCATGGGCTGATTTAGTTCTTTCCTTGGGACACTGAAAGAAAAACATAATTAACATCACTCTTGAGATTTAACTTTTGTATTATGCTAATTATTCCATGAACTGGAAACAGTTTTTCAACTGAATTTAAACTGTGTTGCTTAGCTATAATTACATTTTAGTCTACTGTCTAATAATAGGCTGATTCTTTTCTTTTATGCTTCGAGAATTATTGTCACAAAAATATTTCAACAGTCTACATTTGTATGTTCTTATTGCAGTGACTGGGGTGGGGGGAAGTTAGCTGTACCTTGGGGGTTTCATTTGAAGCATTAGTAGAGTGCTTCAGGCATCACATACTAAAATTTGTGTCCCCTATGGACCAAAAAAATCTAATATTTTAATATATTTCATGTCCTTTTTATCTTTTTAGAATGATAGTCACATTCATCTAGTGCTTTAGGATCTCAGTAATTTCTTCCATGCATAAATAAACTTTTAAAAAATGGCTTCCTTTCTTGTCTTTGTAGAAATATGTGGTATATACATAAAAAGTTAATCTATACTGAATATTTGATTTATATTTCCAAAGCTTCAGAAATATAAAAAATAATGCCTCTCATGTTATAATAATTTCTGAGTTAAACCAGCTTCCATATTAATAAAGAGATATAAATGAAAGTTTGTTATTTATTTTGCTGACTGTAATGGTAGTGTTTTTACAAAATCGTGCTACATCTGACTTCTCCATGAACTGTGTGAAGTCACATGGCTAATAATGTTGGGTTTACCATTGTCTGCTTTCCTTGTGAGATCCAAAAGGTCCAACTTCAGTGAGTTAGTCTTGCATTTTTTATAAACTGGGTATTTGTTCTTGGAGTTATGTGTAAATGCTGGAAGCAAACTTAGAGCTGTTCATGATGCTCTTAATGCTTAAAATGTAAGCAGAGAGTCTTGTACCTTTGTTATTCTTTCTAATAAAGAAAGTGAACAGTAGGTTGTATTCATGCATAGAAATTCTGAATTCTAGAATTTTGCCTCATTGAAGTATTAAATTGGGGCTCTTCCAAAATAGAGTTACAATGTTACATATAAGATATTGCAAAAAGGATGCCATGGCAGATTGATTTATATCCATTAGTATCCCTGTAAGACGCAGTTCAGTGCCTTTATTGCTGTCACTCATCAGTGAATATTTAGGGACAAGTAGCTTCTCAGCATACTGTTTGTTCTGCATACAAACTAGGTTTGTAAGCCCATAATCATTATGAAGTTTTCATTATTTTTGACTAGTGTCACAATCCTCCAATAATTGCATCAGAATTATTGGTGTGAGATAGATGTAATGCATAACTAACTTTCTTCTATTTCTGATATTCATGTCCAGCAGTAATTATGCTCTTCAGGTTTCCTGTGTAATCTTTGTAAAATATTTAGGCAGAGGGCAGAAGACTGTCACATATCTCACTAGAAAAACTGTTCCTGTTTGCTGGATATCATAGTATCTGCTAAGAGTAAAAACACTGATGAAATAATCCTAAACCAGAAAAATCATTACTCATGACTCACCAAAAGAAAGTGAAAGAATGAGGTAGCTATTTCCTTTAAAGACACAAAGAAGCGAAGTCCACAATAGCTAAACTTATGACATCGTGGCTACTTTTCCTTCCCAATTGTTGGGGGGGGGGAAGTGGAATTACTTGTGGAAAAGGAAAAAAAAAACCCAAACTTTTCTGTGCTCCCAGTCTGACTGAAAACTGGTATGGTTACATTTACATTAATATTATCATAGCAGGTTTGCATCAGTGAAAATATAAGGATAAATGAGACGCCATATGTGCAGCTCCACACTTAATTACTAAGAGAACACTTCTGTAATGAAGATCATGGCATTGTTTTGAAATTTTCTTGCTATTCTTTGTCCTTGCATGAATGTTATTTCTGGCCATCTGCAGGAAATATTATGAAATTATAGTCAGTGGGCAATTCTAACAACAGAAGAATATTAATAGTAAAAATTTGTATTACTGATGAAGGCTCCTAAATTACTGGATGCTTACTAAGGGCTGTTATGATCAACAATTTCAATCTATTTTTTTTTTCCTGTTATATAATGCAATTAAACAACAAACCCCCAAACCCTAGAATGCTGCTTTAGAATGGATACAACATCAAGTGAAGTTAATGTCACATAGAGAACGCAAAACTTTGCACATGTCATCTGCAGGATGAAAATCTATTACTTCTGTCTAGATGATTCAGTGTTCCAACAGCAGAAAAGCCTTCTGTGTTGCTGTGGAATTCAGGGGCAAGTTTATAGTCACAACAGTATAAAACAGACACCCATGTACTAAGCTTGCTTAAACAGCACTTCAGTTATATTTTAAGTATGTCAGTTTAAAGTTTATTGTCCTTACTTTGATATTATAGGGAAAATAAAACCATGAATCACAGAATAAGCTATGTATTTTCACATTGTAGCTAAATAGCTAAGTCCTTACTGGACTCTGATATCTATCAGAAAAACAAAAGGTAAAAATATTGAACTATATTAATCCATCATTTTGCAGTCAGTCACTAAATGGAATTGGTGAAATGATTTAAAAACATTCTTCGTCTTGCTGAAGTGAATATGCTTTTCCTGTGCTGTGTAAAGATATTGAGAAAGTGTCATGTACAAACCCTACAAATAGTATTACTTAAGTGTTTTACTTAAAGACCAGTTTAGATATCCTTCAGTTTGTCCAAACCTAAAAATGAAAATAGAACTGTATTAAAATACTGAGAAATATAAATCAACATATACTGGAATTGAGATTAGAAAATATTAGCAAAGCTTTCATAAAAATAAAAATTAAAAACTTTCCGTGATTATAAAACTTACAAACAGAAAGTACTATACCATAAAAAAAGAAGTCAATTTTTAGAAGAGTATTAGTTGGTCTGTTTTGAAGCCGCTGCTATCCCTCTCATCCTGTTATGTGCCTTGATCATTCTTTCATTTCCTTCTATTTACCATATACTGACCAGTATTTCTGGCCAGAAAGTAACCTTTTCCTCCACGGCACTCCATCTCAACTAGTTATCAGTTGGAATACCATGCCCTAAGATCAGTTTAAGCTCTCATAGAACAAGCCAGCCTTATTCAGACTTATGTAAAACTGATTTGGAGTAGTGTGTTACTGTGGACATATAGCAGGCTCTAATAGTAATTGTCCAAGATAAAAGTTGAACAGAATAGCACAGACCTATGATTTAAGTTACTGAGCTGCAGGTAACTACTTCCCTAACCCCCCAAGGCATAGTTTTGAGCTTTTCTGTCAAGACTTCTGCTGGAATACTTTGTCTCTATGGTATAAATTCAAGTGGATGATGAAAGTCTTATGGGAATGTTGTTCTAGAAGGAGATTGCTGTAAACTAAACAGTCTTATAGCTACATTTATCCTCCCAAGCGTGTGTCTGATATATTATAGTTATAAAGAAAAAAAATAAAAGAGCTGAAAAGGGCTGGCTTGCTTAGCTTTCTACAAATTGATTCTTCTGAAGTAGTTTTTAAACATCCCCTTTCTAGATTTTCACCTCCCTTGGTCTTTTAGAGTAGCCAAACCTGGGGCAAAATATGACCTGAAGAAAGGTATTTTGTGGCTGATGTTCAAAGAATTCAAATAATTTTGGAAATAAGGGATGATTTTGATTTCTTTTAACGACACTACTCTCATTTTTCCAATGTGTATTGTGTATTACCATATTGTGTACTCAGAACTCGGGGGAACTCAGGGGCTGTAGTACTATTACAGGCCATGCTGTACCTAGCAGCACCACTGGGTTGTCGCTTGCGGCTGTCTTTAAGCCTGGGAGGCTGCCTGAAACAGCCAACTACTGGGACAGAGCAGCAATGGCTTTGCTTTTGTTTTGTTTCCAAGCATTCCACTGGGAAATTGTGGCCACTGGCTGCAGTGCCAGCTGAGTGTTGGCAATCTCTTATTAAGTGAGAAATTAGGGAATATGAGCAGTATGCTCTGCTACAAGTGATATCCCCTCTCCTTCCTTAGCATCATCCCTTTTCCCCTCATCTCCTACGCCACTTCAATAAAAGGAACAGTGAACCCGATTCTTTAGTATGCCTTTATCCTTCTTTGGCACTCTCCTCTTCTCCCTGCTGGAACTTTCTATTGCTTCAGGAGTAACTCAGTCTCAGTCCTTATTTTTGGAGAAGGCAAAGAGAGAAGGCTTGACCTGGGTTTGTCACGAGGTGTGATTTGTGATGATCTGTGCATTGTATTGCTCTGAAGGACAGAAATTCTCTCTTCATTAACATACAGATTTTTCACATTTATGCAATTGTATGCTTAAGATGTTGAAGATGAGAAAGAAAGGTGGAACTTTCACTCTATCAGTTAGCAGGGTAATCCTGCTTTTCCACCATGGGCCAAAATGAGAGATTCTGGGAATACTAAAATGACTATTTGAAACCTATTAATATGAAAGTGATTAATTACGAAAACAGCGGAGGCTTTCTTTTATCTGAATAACCTCCACTGAGGCTCTTTTTTCTGCTTAGTAGTCACATAAGAGCTGCAAGACTATAAATGTAATAGTTCGCATTACATGTTGCTGAACAAGACAAAACCCTTTTTTCTGCATATACAATTTGCAAAATGACTTTCAAAACCCTCATTTTCTGTTTTGATTAATCATTGGAGGTTTGCAGAAAATCTCACCTGGATAACAAGAAGTATTTGAAATTGCTGAAGGGTAGGCATTCCCAGACCTTCAAAATACAGCCAGAGGCAAGAGAAGCTTTCAATTCTAATTGTGTAGAGATGCTTACCTGAGTCAGCACTGAGGATACGTTCATGCAGACAGTAATTGATTCATCAGTAAAAGGCCTGTGTGTAGCTGCAGTACATGGACATTTGCCACCAATTATCTGATGGGCATCTGTGGCCAAGCAGTAGGAATGTGATGTTCGGACACGTCTCCTGGCTCCTTGTCATAGAGTGTTGTGCTTCATAAAGGTGTCCTAGACAATTCTAGTATCTATGTGGTTGGTTCAGAATTAGGAACACTGTCAGGGTGAGATGAAAAATGGAGGACAAATGTCTCAGAAAGGTGGGGGGATTACTTTGGAGGTTGTAGTTTTAGAGTGATAGCTTTATATGAGAAAAGAGATAAGATGCTCTTGCCTACACAGACAGTTCATACCAGATGTGTTATGGAGTCTCTGGTGATGGTCATACCTAAGCTATCCGAGCTTTTCTTTTCTTGTTGAAATGTAATTTTTTTCTGTTTAGAGGCTCTTAGCGTTTCCTGCCGCCGTAGATGGCCAGAACATTAGTTCCAGTAGATTTTACGTTATATTTTCCCTGTATTTCTATTGTATAAATAAAACTGAAGATGTTTACCAAAATTTTTTTGATAATATATTATACAGTGATGGTAGAGGAGAGTCCAAAACTCATTTCTTTCATATAGAGACCATTTCATCACCACATACTGGCTACTCCTTACTTTATTTTGTATTATCCCGCTTCGATTCTTAGAAGTGACAGGTTTTTTTTTAAGTAATGAATAATTGAAAAATCTTATTTTACAATCCATTTTAGCTGCAAGATCATCAAGGACAGTGTAGGTTTTCTGGTTTACTGTCAGCTTTCCAGTATGCATTCGGAAGGCTTTTGTTTAGTAAGTATATTGGAGCAGTATAAAACCATAAGCAGTAAAACTCTGCAAAATAGTATAAGGCAGTTAAAACATAACAGGAAATGAAGGTTCTGATCCTAATGACTGGCATTGTGAGTATACAATAAAATACATGCATAGTTTTACTAAAAGTATCTGTTCAAATTTAAAGAAGGCTGCAGTTGAAAAATTAATATGAATTATAATGATGCAGTAAATTTACTATGAATAGTAGCATGTAGAAGACCAAGTCAGCTGTCACAGTCAAAAGCTTTTTTTTCATCAGGTATGACAATGAAGGGTGGGGTTTTTTTTGTTCTATAAAATCTCAGAACTGTATGTGTTTGCTTCATATGCTAGGCCATTTCATTTTACATAAGGAAAGAAGATCCTTCTTTTATTCACTTGGATTTTAATGTATAAGTAAAGCAGCAAGTTTAGCAGACATCAGAGTTTCAATTCAAATCAGGGTCAAAGACATATCTTCAAACTTGCTCCCACAGCATTCCCAAAGAATGCAGCTAAGCGGACAGATTTTGGACACTTCCCCAGCTGATGGATCTAAGAAAGCTATTGAACACAACACATGGTTCTAGCAACGCAAGCCAGCTTTATGACTGACAGAACAAGTGCAATTTCCTGTATTTCTTTCTGGCTATGCTGAATTCAGGCTCATGAAGAAAGTTGATCTTTGTGGCAGTAAAAAGAGACAGGTCACTGCAAAGCAGGAAAGAAGAGACATGAAAAATTCCACAGGAGTTAAATTAAAAGAGAGAAAATGCTTAACTATTTTTGCTCTTCAAGTACAGAATACTTTATCTTATTATTTCTGTGTATTTGTATGATTAGACACAGACTTTTTAAAAAGACATTCACGAGCAACTTTGGATTTCATTCATTTTAGCTAATGGAGTTATTTTAGAGTTTTGTTTCCATCCTTGTGAACCTCTACTGTTACTAAGTCCTATAGATAAGGTAAAATTCTTGACCAACTGTCGTGGTGTAAGCCCAGCCGGTAACTCGGAACACACAGCCACTCGCTCACTCCCCACCTTTTTCCTCGCCCAGCTCCCGAAGGGAGAAGAATCGGAAGAACTCCCATGGGTTGAGATAAAAAGCAGTCCAGTAACTAAGGTATAATACAAAACCACTACTACTACCCCCAATAATAATAATGATAAGGGAAATAACAAGGGGAGAGGATACAACTGCTCACCACCCACTGACTGATACTCAGCCCAACCTGAGCACTGATCTGGGCCTTCCAGGTAACTCCCCCCAGTTTCTATACTGGGCATGACGTGCTGTGGTATGGAATACCCCTTTGGCCAGTTTGGGCCAGGTGTCCTGTCTCTGCTTCCTCCCGGCTTCCCCTCCTCCCTGGCAGAGCATGAGACTGAGAAAGGCACTTGGTGGAGTAAACATTACTTAGCAACAATTAAAAACATCGGTGTTATCAGCGTTGTTCCCAGACTGAAAGTCAAAAACACAGCACTGCACCAGCTACTAAGAAGGAGAAAAAATGACTGCTGTAGCTGAACCCAGGACACCAACATACTAAATGTTGATTTTAGAACTGTTTTCATGTTATCAATTAGGTCAGGATTTCATCTGTAGTTGACTTAATTATATTAATGCGGACACTGGAGGAGAGCACCAGAGGGCAAATGTATTTGTGGTTCAATCCTGATAAGGACAGACTGCCCTCAGCTACAGAAAAATCCTTGTTTATTTAAATAGCTGCAGCATTCATCAGTCCTTTTGGTTACCAATTGAACTGTGGTTCAATCCAAGGATATAAAAATTTGTGTGCACCTTTGTTCTCTGCAGTCTGATTTCCTCTTAGTGTTTGTACTGTTGTGTATACTCTCAGTTACAGCATGGTGTATCCATGTCCTGCTAAGTGTTCATCTGTGTTTAAGGAAGCAGGGAGCTCATGGTTCCTTGCATGTCAGACTTTATCACATTTCTTTCTGATATGCTCTCTAGCTATCTTCCCATGCTATGAAGGCTGCTGAAACACTACTTCCCCTTGCCCCTTTCTTTTTGCATGTTGTTTTTTTATAGAACTGAGTTTCCTTCTTTGGTCCTTTATAATTTTTTTGTTACTTCAAAGCTTAGTAGAGGTAAAACCCCCAAACCTATCTATTCTAATCTTTGACATTTTCATGGTGGTCTTGAGCCACAGTCTCTCAGTGGGTTGACTTTAAACCAGCTGTTTAAACAAGCTTAAATACTCCTTTCACTGGGTAACAAAGATGGAGCCCATCTCTGTTGGCTAGAGCACCTCAATAGAGCAAGTTTCACAGATATAAAGGGACAAAATAAAATTAACCAGAATGCTTACTTAATAGAAAGAAATTCTCTAAATTATCGTGGTAGTTTGAGTAATGGTAGGCTTATCATCGTTTAGCATTCATTCAAGGAGTTCAATAACACCAAGGCTTCAATGTTTTTGTTGGTAACTAATGTTTTACCAACCCCCCAAATTTCCTTGAATAACAAAAGGGAGAAGTAGGGGTGGTAGATTAGGGTATCAGAGGATATCATATAGATTAGAATATCATATATATGGAGGCATTTTAGTCTTTTAATTTAGCACCTTACCTTTTTCTAAAAAAAAGAAATTGTCTTGAGTGGCCATTTTGCGTTCTCTAGGATGACATACTAGCTCAAAAATACACTTAATGATTTACTATGGTAACATCAACAGCTGTTGTTTCTTTTTATATTTAATCAGTGTTTGTAGTATTTTGTTTAAGAAGACTAAATGAAAAACTTGAAAAGCTAAATTTTATCTTTTGTAGCATGCACAGAGCACACAGTTACATAATGGTGTTGGGTGTTAATTTAAGACTTTTGTAAAATGTTATCAGTACCAAAATATTTGCCTGCTTCTAAGATGGAAGATTTTATATTTCTGATTTAATAACATAAATGAGTTGAATTCCCATGGGTTCAGATACTGTCATGGTGATAAACATTAATCCTCTAGGATACTGAAGAACCAGCTGTAACAAGCTTTCTTAATGAGGGAACTAAGAAACTGCCTTGCTGACCATATAACTTCCACAAACTAGAACCTGTACATATTAATGATCGTAAAAACACCAGTTTCCTGAGGTTGATACTGAAATCTTAGAGGAAAGTAGGATCAGTACACACAACTCAGTTCTATAAAAAAAAAACAAAACTCTTCTGAGATACGTGAAATATAGTTCCCTCATTTTGTTCTGCTTTCTGTAATATTAAAGAAACTGTGAGACTGAAATTTTAAGATCGCAGTTGTGAGTTCACATGAAGAACATGATAAGAAACGCTTAAAATTGCCACTTGTTATTCCATTATAATTCATTGAAACCTGTGTCACTGACAGTAAGACACCTGGTGTCATCCTTTAAATAAATAAATATACTTAAAATGGTAAGATTCAATTAGAGTATGAAGTTAGCAGCAAAGATTTCACCTAATAATCAAACGTCCCTGCTGCAGCTACATTCCAGGTGTCATGGCCTATCAGAAATGCTCCCCCCCACTCCTCCCCCTGTTTCACTCAGGCGCTTGTGTCTGGGCTCATGAGAGCTACCTGTAAGTCTTCAGGCCTAATTCCAAATAAACTCTTCTAGGGTTTGCATCTGCGCAGATGCATCTTCTTTGCTCCCGCCCCACACACTTGCTGTCTTGGCTTCTGTTGTTATCCAACCGCATGTGACAGTGGAAGTAGTGTGAGGAGACAGTGAGTTACAGTGAAGGGCACGGAAAGCTTGGTCGTTGTGCTGGCTGCTCATGATGGAGGTGTCCTTGGGGATACATCTCACAGCCACCTGACGTGTGTAATGTCCACACAAAGACCAAGTGTGGTAGTACAGGATAAGGAGCACAAGGATCTGTACTCCACCTTCTGCTTGTGCGGTTTGATTGTCTTGCAATTCAGATCAGGGACAGCGAGAGGGAAAGATGGACAGGAGTCAGTGGAAGGCTGGATTCATCTGGCATAGTGAGTGGTTTTCGTCAGTTTAAAAACCTGTTTTTCTGTGCTTGTGTGTTCCAGCCCATGAGCTGTCAGCAGCATCATTGGCTGTTCCAAAATGTGGGTGAAGGATGAAGAGCATGTGCATGTGTAGTCAGTGGCTGTAGCCACATGAAGTAGCTGCTAAGAAACAGAACAGATTGGTACAGAGATTATGAGCTGCAGGCTGCCATGGAAGTGCTGTGTTTTGCTGTTGCAAGCCCCAGGCTTGCTGTATGTAGTTAAGGTGACCTAACAACTCTGGTTCAGATTGCGGCTGACGCTTCTGGAGGAGAACTGGAGGTTGACAGCATGAGGTGTGCTGTGTGTGAAAGCTGGCAGCAGGTCCCAGGGGTGAGAGCTGCCGTCATGACACGGTGATCTGCTTTCTGCATAGCATTTTAACAAACTTTGCTAGATATGAAGTATGGCTTCATTCATAGATGTGATCTGATACTGTGATTGCTTTGTAAGAGCCCCGTTGCAGGTGTAGTAACAGCCAGCTTGGAGATATCTGTTGTGAGGTTTTTGAGGACTTGGACTGCATGTGAAGATGTAGGGGCACTGGGGTGATACGATAGACTAATGAGAGAAAACATAGGTTTGGCTAAAATTTCTGCTCCTTATTCAAAGCTCATGTAGTATAATAATCTCTATTTACATCAAAAAATACCTGATTTGCAAATGCCTTTCTGCCATGAAACCATAGTGGTAGATAAAAGCATTTAAAGAAAGGGCAGGTATTTGCATCCGTCAATATGTACAATGAAGTCCTCAAAGTCACAGGCAGTGGAGCATGGTTTATATTTATTACTGTAGCTGTATTATAAACCTATTAGTGACACTGAATATGGTGACAGAAGTTATGCTCTTTATCTGATCCACACAAAACAGACATGATCCACACAAAACAGACAATTAATTTTAATTTTTCAGATTAATAGTATGTAAAAGACAAAGACTGACATGTCCTGAGGGCACACAGTACTACTCCCCAGTATTTTGAAAATGACCTTTTAAATAATTTCAGGTTAGCATCTGATTTGTCTCCTCTCTTAAAGGTAGGAGGAACACAGTGATCTAACTAGTATATAGGATTTCCTTTATTGTACTTTGTAGGTGCATTAAGTTGGTTAAATCAGTTTATTGGGGTGGACTGTTTGTATTTTCAAATGAATTGTCTCTCAGTGCTAAATACCATGGCTAGTCACCATTTAATAACACTGAACAAGAGCATAATAGGTGAGGAATTTTGGAAACATTTCTTTGAAAGTGGAAAATTTCTTAATTTTACATGCAAATACAGTTTAAAATAGGGCATTCTCATATTTAGGTTTAAATTTTCACTCCTCATAAACTCTGTCTAAGCTAGGTTTCATTAGTTATGTTTCTATATATTATCACATCTGGGATTGGCTGTGTATAATATGGTATTTTTTCCATATTCTCTGTTTGTGAAGAGTGCAGCATGGGGAGAGGTAAAACAGTGCTTAGTAACTACGTATATATAACTCTCATAATAGCAACATTTCTTCTAGTCCAACAATTCCAAAGGAAGAATCAGGTGGAGAACAAAATTTACGTTACTAATGAACTGCTAACAAAATTTAGAAAGCATAATAAACTTTGAGAGGAAGCACTCACCATGGTATTGTAGAATATATTAATCATGATCACATATTTATAAGGAAGGTGTCAGAACTGGGTTTTAGTTTGTTTTCCACAAAATATTGAACTTGCAAGGGTGTGAAAAGCATTAGCAGGAGCAAAAAGGGAGATAGAGGTTTGCATTGCATTTTCACAAGGATTGGAAGAAATTGTCTCCAACTCGGGGTGATTAGCTCATTCAGAGAGATAACTAGCAATTCTGTGAACTTTTTGTGTAGTTTTATTAGGTGAAAAAAAAAATAATTTTAGTTGGTATAATTTTTTACACATCCTTTTGTGGAAATAAAAATTGATAGGTAATATTTTCCCTCATCACCAAAATCTGTTCTTGGTGCAGCTTAGGAGCTGAATAAATGAACCAATTATTTTCAAAGCAATTATTTGTTTTTAACTGAATGCAATTTTTTCATTAGTTTCAAGTTAAAGCAGGCAATGTGTGTCACACAGATATACCAGAAATATTTGTAATTTGTGTTTATGCATATTGAAGTATAGGTACAATTCCTGATATGCATCAGTCTAACATACCTTTGCTTACAGAAGAATGTAGATTGAATTTACTAGTGGTAGCTAAATTTCAAAGAAGTTATATGTTCAGTTTATGTAAGACTGTCTGCCTTAACATTTGGATGTGTGTTTGAATCCCATCCCTGCTGTTAATACTATTTGAGTGTTTGAGTGCTATAGAAATTTTGGATTTATTGAGCATCAACCAACAGATTTGGAAACACAAAGAGTTTAATGCTGTAACATCAATAGCTTAAGTAAAGATTCAATATATAATTTTATGGAATGTTGTCCTTTTTATTAATAAATAAAATAGTGATTTAACTATAACTGAGCATGTTGCAGCACAAACCACTTCTGAGAGAGGCCAAAACTTTCAAGGCTAGATCAGCTCCAGTTGTTCTGCTGAGCAGACTAAATCATGTTTGATTGCATTCCACCAAATTTATTCAACAACTGCATTTTAAATCAAGAGAATATACTAAGCAGAATTTTACCAAGCAGAATTTTCTTCAATTAAATAAAATATCTCATACTTGTGCTTCATACGTTTCAGTAGAAAACTGTGATTAAATCTTCTTTGCAATTATGATTTGAACAGAGTATTTTTACCCCATCTCAGTGGCAAGGGTCAGCTTGAAGAATATATATACCCTCATAAGACAACTAAATCATAACCAAGTGTTTCTGTATGAATTGCTGCAAACTGAGTACATGAGTAAATATTGTTATAAAGAGGTTTTCATCATAATGATTTTGGAAATTTTATGAAAAGAAGATGATAGAACAGTAACACAAGCTACAAATTGTATGGGGCAGAACAGGTTACTTGCAGGACATTAGTCTCAATTCCCTTACCTAAATGAGGCAAGTTAGATGCTCTAAGGTAGTACATCTGCCAGTTTTGAAGGTACAGCTCTCCCAGCAGTGTTCCTCACCCAAGAGTTTTAAGGAAGAAACTTGTCCCAGAGTAAAAGAATCCTCTTATGGATAGTAATTAATAAAAAGAATTCAGAAAAGACTGAAATTGAGAGATTCCAATAGTGAGAAAACTGCAGTATGCATCAGATTCATGAATGCTGTAAGTATTTCATAGAATATCATTATGAATAGTCTGCCATTTTCTACAAATCTCAATTGAGTAACACTTGGCATCTTTTGGTCTTCTGAAATTACTTATTTCCAAGGTCTTGCAGAAATAACTAGTTCCACCCCATATTTTCACCACTCTAATGTTTAAAAGATCTTTTTTCTGTTTCTTTGTTTCACTTTTCAGCTACTTCTCCAGAGGCTGTCATTAAATAGCTATTAATCGAAGTGTACCTTTAAAAAAACCTTGCTCTCGTTCTTTATTTGCAGTAAACACTGATGTGATACTGTAAAGAAAGGCTAATACTGTGTAATAACTACTTATTATTAGATTGGTGGCCAATGGTAGAAGCTTAAAGGACAAGTAAAGAGACAGGGAGAGAATGGACATATAAGCATATTCTCCCAAGTCCTTACTGCCTGACCTAGAAACTGCAACTAACCATTGTCTGATACCCACTATTGGGCTTTAGCTCCTTAAGTTTGTTTAGTTCCTTTTTGAATTCATGTATATTTTAATTTCCATAATATTACATGGATGTGAAGAGTGTTGCTTCTTTATATTCATATAACCATGTTTGGAAATCGGATGAGTTTATTTAATTTACTTTGTTTACTCTCTCTTCTGTGACCAATCTGTACCTGTTTCTTTCTCTTTACATTCCTCATTCTATAGTATTTTAAAAGGAATTTAAGCAGAGACTAATACAGTATTGAAGACAGTGATGCACCAAACAGATAAAAACCCTACATACCCTAATTACTTACGCATAAAGAGTAGCTGTAAATTGTATGTTTGCATTCATAGGATGTAAGATATGGGAGTAATTGTTAATAGTGGTCTGAGAATTTCAGTTCAGTGTTTAGTGGCAGACAGAACATATATATGCACACTAAAAGGTGTGCTGGAATACTTTTATTTCTCTGTATTTTAAATTACAAGTTATGAATGTACATAAAAAGAGCTTTCTTGTAATATGTGGAGCTTTTATTTACTGAAGTATGGTGCATGGAAAAAAAACATCACTGGAAAAAATGGTAAAGGTCAGGAATGTATCTGCCTGACAAGCTGATTTCAGAACTTTCACAGCACAAGTAAATTCACTACACTGCTCTCTGGGTGATGTCTCAGTGATGTGACAAACCCAAGAAGAAAAATATGGGTTGAACAGCATTTCAGTGAAATTGTCAAAAGTAATTGAATAACACTTGCTTATTTCTTGGAATATTTCTTTCAAAACTGGTCTTTCCACTGCCTTCTCTGTCTGTGCAGCTGTTTAATTCAGTTCCTAAGTGTCATTCTGTGGCAAGTCTCCTTAGAGACAGAAAGTGAGATTAATGCCTTATTCATCTTTAAGGCGCACACACGCCATCCGTCCCGCCCATTCCAAAGTTCTCAAAAAATATATGTATGCTGCCTGAGAGATTAAAGTAGGACATATTTTTCCACTTTTCCAAGCAGTGATAGCAGAAAAATACAAAAGACTAAGTTGCTTGTACTCTGGAGCTCCTATATTTGTTGAACTCTAATATTTCAAGACATTTACTAAAACCTGTGTTAATAATGATTAAAATCTTTAACTTTCAGCATTTTCCTATGAAGCATATCCTTTACCTTTTGAAAAGGCAAATACTAACTGCAGACACTCTACATACTTTGGAGATTTTAGGTGGCATCTGTTAAAAAAAGCTGACTTCTATAATTTACATGTTAAGTGTTCATCCAAGTAACAGGCAATGAAGTCAGAAATAGAGCATGTAGTAGTTTTATGTTCCTGTGGACAAGCGCAAAAGAGAAGCCTTTCAAGGTCAAACAATTTTCAAAACTATAAGACTCTATTCTTTTACACCACATGAGGCTAATATATATGCTGTTTAGATGGGAGGATGGTGGAATGTGGCTGCCCTTACAGTCTTCTGTGAAATGACTATTCTCCAACATAATTTTCATTGTATGGAGACATAATCCACAAGTGCACAAAGGGGACAAAGGTTCAACTGTACATAGCTAGTTTTAGCATGCATAACTGCTAATGTAATCTGGTTCGACCTAGAAAGTCAACAATAAACTATTTTGAAAACTTTTTTTTTCAACAAACATGAACAAAGAGGTGTTTTCTTTGAGATTAGAAGTCAAGATTCTGATTTTTCTTATTCATTCCTCTCTCCTTCACACACACACACACCACCCCCCCCCCCC
>NW_009918608.1:23197-45623 GCF_000696875.1 Nestor notabilis
CCCCCCCCCCCAATGGACTCGTTCCAGTAACAGCAATACTGAGAACTAACACAGGCAGTGAAGGAGAATGCTATGCCACAATGTACTTGAATTCTCAGAGTTCTGAAATAATCTTTTCTGGTGTTTCAAATCAGTGAGCTAGATTTGTACTAATCCCATAGCAAAGGTCCACAGGAACATCTGATTAGCAATTCTCTGGCAGAAGTATGAGGGAGACCCAAGAATACTTCTAGCATCACTTTAATATCTAGTTACTGGACAGGTGTAAAAGAACAAGCCTTAAGTTATTTATGTAAAAATATCTCTCTATAATAGAGCTTGTTGTCTTTGTTTCAAGTCATTCACTGCTTAATATATTCTGTGAAAGATCTCCTAGGAGAGATACCTCTACTGTGTTTATTTGAAAAGCCGAAATACTGAAAAAAGGTACTTGAAGTAGGAACTGTTAGAATAAGCAACAATAAATGAGAAGAAATCTTCAATTTTATTAATAAAGAGGCTCAGAATGAGATTGGTTTTGGTGGACCAAAAGATAGGTGATGTCAAAGTAGTATGGTATTTTAATCTCAATCTTGAGTTTGAGTTAAGAGTATGACAGCCAGGCAGGCAAAAAGTCAGGTAAAAGTCGTCTGAAATAAGAATGAAACAGACAGTAACCATCAAATGATTTTAGCAAGTTTGGTAGAGTAGTCCCCAAAGAAGGGTAGCAGACTTGTGCAGGATCCTGTTATTCAGACTGTGAACAGAGGGAAGGCTAGAGTCCCTTTAATGCCTTTGATATCCCCACAGGAATTAATTTTGTGCAGATCCCTGTCTTCGGATGACTGTGAGGACTATTTACGGCTATATGAAGAAAGATAGGAATGAAACACACAGTTTGTATTACAAACAGCATTCCCAGAAGCATGACTGTAAATGATACACGATAACAAGTGATCCCCAATTTGTTCACATTTTATGCTCAGCTGATTTCCTGTAAAAAAGGAAATGTTAGACAAGACTTAACATTCTGTACACACTCTGGGCTCTTAGGGCACACTACAGCGTTTTGCACTCGTTCGTGTATATTGTTATTCCTATCAGATATTTCTACATTAGCATGGTAAGTGCATTAGAAATAAGGTCGAAAGGGAAAAAATAATAAACATTCCTGCATAAGTCAGCCTGCATAGATGTTGTTCATCTCTCTCTAATATTACAGGACTGCATAATATGGACTAAACAGAATGACTTGCACATGTCTCAAAGTGATAAGGATAAGTTTGCCATGTTGTCTGCTTAGCGTGATAGTTTCAACAGAGATGCTGAATACCAATAATAAATATTAAATATTTCTAATATATACTGAAATTACTTACAAAATGCACGTTTTTAAGTCCATTTGTAAGAACCATATAAAGAAACTCTCATGTCACCATGTATCAAAAAATCTGAGAGTATAATTTTTATAGGCCTTCCATAGATCTGATCTTTATGCAGTTATAATGTCTTTGTCCAGTTAAGAGCAGCTCTGACACAAATTCTCTGCTTTTTTCAGCATCTCCTGTAAGGATTTTCTCATAAATTTCAGAATATAAGTTTGTCAAGGCCTTTAACATTAGAAACAATTGTTGATTCTTCCAGATTGTTGTGTATCTCTCTTCGTAATATCAGTATCTATAATCATAATTTTAGTTTTAATGGGTCACGCATTAAACTGTCATGGTAGCTGGATCATGTAGGACTAGCTCATCAAACCAGTCCGTTTTTTTTCTGCAAAAATCAAATCGAATAGAAAGTAATTTTTTGATAACCTGGTTTTTGAAATATATCAGAACACTTCAATCAGCACAAGCTAGGTTCTTACGATGACTGCAGGATGACAAACTTATGGGCAGAATGCAGATGAAGCGGATGATATCTGTAACTGTGCATAATTGTATGGTATGGATTTCAACAGTAAATACCAATACCCTTAAAATACAAAGTCTGAAACTGTTAATTTGACATTCTAGTTTAATATGAAATTTGCAAATAGGTATCCTTCTGATAACTTCTACTTCCATGAAATAAAAAGTTGCATCAACTATTAAGACTGGCCTTGTCCTTCACCTTCCTCATTTATCTAATGTCTTAAGTTTATGAAGGTGAAATATATGTAAGTAGTCTGCAATATTAAGGTTTGCATAAGAATAAAAATCGGATGTAAATTTCTTTCAATTTTCAGTGCATCATAATGAAGTTTCATTGGTTGGTTTGAAATCTGTAGTTTTCATATTCTTGCACAAATTTCAACAAGGTGCCACTGCTTATGCAGATAAGAATAGTTGTTGAACCCCTTCTATACACGCAGGAAAAGGCACTATGTTGCAGTGTTATAAAACATCTGTTAAGAAATATTGCAAAGTCTTCTCTGGTATAACAATATTTTTCTTGCTAATAATAAAATAGCATTAGACAAGTATGAAGCAGTACATATGTAGAAAACTGTACCAACAATAGCATATGAAACAACTATTCCTGAAGTCTAACAACATTCACTAAATGTCATTAGTACTAATACAAGAGTGTTTGCGGACATATCCTACAACCTAATAGTTTTTAAAGAGGTCACTTGCAATTTTGGATTTGTTTCTAATAAGTAATAGAATGCTGGTGCATTTACCATGGTAGAGCTTTGCCAGTTCAGGTCATCTGCAACATGAGTTGCAGGATTCTGAAACATTACCAAAAATCAATACTAATCTAAGCAAAGTTTTTCAAATAATCTACCCTGAATTTTGCACTTGATTGCAGTGAATTCTGGGGCAAGATGTGGGGAGTTTACTTAGTAGATTGGAAATATAATGCTGGCATATGCAATAAAGCTTATAGACTATACATGATTTCAATAATGCAATCTAAAAATTTTTCCAGAATATTGGCAGAAAATACAGTGCTTTGCTTACATTTAAGATTTTAGTGCTGGCAAGATAAAGATGATAATAGATGTATGCTAGGTGTTTTACACTTTTAGGTTGTGAACAGAACATCACAGGAGACTGTATTTAAAAGAAAATGCTGATGAACATGTGATTGATAACCATCTCTTTTCCTTCATTTGTGAAAAATTGTTGAATTTTTCACCACTGATTTTCTGTTATGTCTTATATTTTCTGAGGCTTTTCCTGGTTATTTTGTCAGCAAACCTCTCATATGAGTGTTGAACAGTGATAACAAAACGTTCAGTTCAGCACAACCTAATTGATATTGTGGTTCAAAATACTAGTACCTTTGTTTTCTTTTTACTATTTGTGCCAGATGGATTACCCTATTTCTGTGGTATTTGTTCATGTCCACACATGGCATATCAGTATGGTAAACTTTTGTGATATGACTTGTGCAGAAGTACTACTGCAGTCTGTCACTGAACTTTAACATTTTATTTTGACAGGAGCAGACCTGTAAAGATGTTTATGCAGTGGTCAGCTGTTTTACTTCTTGGATGTATTTTGCTGGGAACAGACGGGTGGCCAGCCAAGGAAGGATACGACTTTCGGCCTTATCAGCCCCTAGTAAGATTACGCCACAAGGTACAGATTATTCTTGAGCACTTCTGGCTTTTCTTCCATGATGGAGGGATAAATTACACACCAGCCTTGTTTGTGTTGATTGGAGTAATATTCAGAATTAACTTTTTCAGTAACAACATCTGCAAAAATAGACACTTGATTTGGCAAGTAAAGAGGTGCTGGTTTGATTTGGAAAGTCCAGCAACCTTTCAAAGATAGTGAGCTAAACTCTCTTCTAACGGGGCTTATGTGTATCAACAGAAACTTGGAGAGAGAGCCAGGAGAGGTTGATTTTTAAAGCAACTCTCAGCATCTGCTTGAGGCAGTGATTTGTCCCAGTACTTGCTGGATTTCAGACCAAGCGGCAACCAGACTTGCCTGTCAAAGAAACATAGCGTTGAAGTTAACTGTTCAACAGAAACTTGTCTGCATGAGGTAGACGTTCACAGCACTCGCTGAATTTAGGAGTTTTGAGCCATGGCATAATGCAGATGTTTGCTGAGATACTGGGTTCCCCAGCTTCAAGATCTGTATGCCATTCAAATTTTGTCCACTTGCCACACTTTTGGCATGGATCCAGGACTGCTGAAACAGTTGTCAGCTAAGAAATCCTGGTGCCCTTCTGGTATCTAGGAGGGAAACTGCTGTGGTGGTTCTGTAAAACAAAGAAAAGGGCTGTAGTATCTCCATGGGCTGTCTGAAGCTAGCTGATCAACTTCTTAGTTTCCTCTTGGCATGGTAGTTATGGAAGCAATATCTGAGGGGTCATACCTAAGGCCTACAGTCAGGACAACAAAGATGATAGAACTTCTTTTTCCCCTTCTTCTGAACCTGCGTGCTTCAACTAGAAACTCTAAATATTAGTTTCTATTAATGTTTCGAGATCTAGTTAGTTTGATTTCTCAATAGTTTTATAAAATATGAAAACTATTTCTTCTTGGTCCTCAGTTTGAAAAAATTATCCAATGTCATGTGATTCTGTCTCAGCATATAAGGAGGAGGAACTGACAGCTGAGTTCTCAAACAAGTAAAGTATTTCCCTATTAGCTGATTATTATATACTATTTGGGTTAAATATAAGAAGTTTTTAACAAGTGGAAAATAAAATATTAAAATTTAAATTTCATTACAAAATTATTCATCCCCTAGGGAATGCTGTTAAAGCAGAATAAAGACCACATCAGACCCCAGACAAAGAAATATGTAATTATATAAGCACATAGGTGTTTACACCAAATATTTTGCAAAATCAGAAACTTTGTCTCATCAGTTTACTTCCATTTGCCAGCTTAAACAAAATGCAACAAAATAGGACAAGTAAAATATTTTGAAATCTAGAATGAATGAGATAGACTAGTAATGAAACATGTGAGAGAGAAATCACATGTACAAAAACCCCAGAACAATACCATGAAGATGATTGTGATTAATGATTGTATGTGCAACTAATCCTCTGATAACGCTCATATAATACTTCAAATAGGCTGTCCTAAACATTATAATATTGGCTGGATCACACATGCTCTTGTGCCAGCATCCGCATACATATATGTATATATATACACACATGAAAGGTATAGTTTTCATTCCTTATATATTTTTGAAAAACATGCAAAAATATGTATACATACAGAACAGAAGCAAATGGAACATCCTGTAAATAGATTTTGCATTTTGAAAAACAATAAAGCTTAATGGGAAAGAAAATGAATGTTATAAAAAATACAAAAAAAAAAAAAAAAAAAAAAAAACAATAAGGAATGTTAAAAAAAAAAAAAAAAAAAAAAAAAAAAAAAAAGAATGATGAGGCATGATATAAAACTTCATTCTGAAGAAAACCAAAGAAAATACGTTGGGTTTTTTTCCTAGGCAGTATCTCTAGATGAAAAAAAATGGTTTAGAGTATAGTTCAGCTTTCGGTATTGTGGATACATATTAGTATAAAAAAACCTAAGAATGCAAAACTTTTCTGAAGACAATTTTTAAAACAACTTCTGGCACAGATATACTTATTCAAAACATATAAATAATATATTAAGGAAGACTTCCTGCTTCAGTCAAACACTTGATACATCAAGTGTTTATATTAAGTTATGAGAGTAGAATACTTATTACAAACGGAAGATGATAATGAATACCAGCAGAGTTACATTTTCTTTGATCAAGCAATGCATATGCAAGTTTGTAAGTGCAAAGATTTGAAATAAAAAAAGATAAAAAAAAGCTCCAAACCACCACCCTCCCCCCATAACTCCTCTTCCTCTAATAAAACAGAATTTATTCTACTTAGATGGTAGTCCAACCAGAGGAACTCCAAATGTGAGACTGCAAAGACAACCAGTTCTGTTGGTACTTACATATTACTTCGAAAAAAATAATTGTGTGCAAAAATTTTACATGTAAGAATTTTTTTTTTTAATTTATTTTTTTTTTTTATTGTGAAGGGGACCAAGCACTGGAGCAAATTGCCCAGAGATGACTTTGCTTGAGCAGGGAGGTTAGGCAAGGTGACCTCCAGAGGTCTCTTCCGCTATTCTGTGATTCATTATAATACATAATAAATAATGACCTATAATAAAATATAACTTATTTATATATATTTTTACGATTTATATATTCAGCTTAATAGTTGTGGTATTTTACTGAAAGGTTTAAAGGGATTTAAAAAGAAATTAGATTTTTTTTAAAAAAAAATCTTTTATGAAAGTTTTTAATAAAGTTTTTACAAAATCTTTCATTTACAAAATGTTTTTAGAAAATCTTGACATTCAGAATTAGAAAATCTGATTGTCAAGATAGCACAAAAGAGACAACATTCCTCAATCTACCGTTTTAATGGGTTGACAGTAAAATGCATGATGAATTAAATTGAGAAGTTCTTCATAGAATCATAGAATAGTTAGAGTTGGAAAGGACCTTAAGATCATGGGCAGGGACATCTCACACTAGACCATGTCACCCAAGACTCCGTCCAACCTGGCCTTCAACATTGCCAGGGATGGAGCATTCACAACTTCCTTGGGCAACCTATTCCAGTGCCTCACCACCCTCACTGTGAAGAACTTCTTCCTTAGATCTAACCTAAGCTTGCCCTGCTTAAGTTTAAACCCATTACCCCTTGTCCTACCACTACAGTCCCTAATGAAGAGTCCCTCCCCAGCATCCTTGTAGGCCCCCTTCACATACTAGAAGTCTGCTGTGAGATCTCCACGCAGTCTTCTCTTCTCCAGGCTGAACAGCCCCAACTTTCTCAGCCTGTCTTCATATGGGAGGTGCTCCAGCCCTCTTATCATTCTCGCGGTCCTCCTCTGGACTTGCTCCCACAGCTCCATGTCCTTTTTACGTTGAGGACACCAGAACTGGACACAATACTCCAAGTGAGGTCTCACAAGAGTAGATTAGAGGGGCAGGATCACCTCCATCAACCTGCTGGTCACACTTCTTTTGATGCAGCCCAGGATACTGTTGGCTTTCTTTTTGGGTCTTTTTAGATTGCTTATAATAGATTAAATAGAAGAACTGATACTTCAGCAATTTTATGGTGATATCTCGTGATACTTTCAATAGAATAGAATGTATAGCTAATTTAATTCTTATGCCACAGTTGTATGGAACGCATAGAAATTTTCAGCGCTGCAGTGTGTGAGATTCTGCATCCAGGTTTTCTTTAGAAGATAATTGTGCTGCCTTTAAGAAACCAGCATTTTCACTGGCAATTGAAACCACTATTGTACAGTCTCCAATATTCTTTTTTTTTGTTGGGGTTTTTTTGGGTTTTTTTGTTAAAACTGCAGAAAATCATAGTAAAATATGCTTTAAGTGTATAGATAGCTAACTTCTGAGTCTGGGTTGCAGTGTTTCCTTGGCTAATGTCAGAGCAATCTGACAGTATGTGAAGTTGCCATGTTTTGGCACTAACCAAAAGTTAGATCTAATGCTATGGACAATGCCGATTTCCCAACGTTGCTCTTTTTATTCTTTAAATATGCAGCAATATCTTACTGTCTAGACATGTGTTTTTTGGTGTTTAACTTGATCTGTAGGAAATAACAAACGATTTTTCAGCAGACTTTGTAATGTATCACATGCTGTATTAATAAAAAGGTTTTCTAACTTTATTACACATTAGTTGCAAGTGCTTTAGTATTACAGTGGAATTCTTAATATCCAGTACCTAAAATGAGCTGCTGACTTCCAAGTATTAGGTTAATCTTTTTTGGAAATTTTCTAACATAAAATCTGCAGTAATTTATAAAATATAAGTCTAAGAACTTGCGGCAGTTCATGCCTAAATTATAATTATGGCCCAAACTATAATTATTATAATGTTCATTAACATGGCCATTATAATAGCGATGAAGATCAAATGTTCAATTGCATAATTTATATAAGAAATAGTCAAAACCAGGAAGAGATGAGTTGACTTGAACTAGAATGTAGAAGAAATGTTTCAAAGCACTTCTGAAAACTTGTTTTCAGTCCCCTTCCTTTGTTAAACTGCCACAGTTTACACTTGCATGATTATGTCTGAATAGCATGTGAATTTCTTGTTAAGCCAGTTAATCCTTAGTTCTTCATTTGTCAAAACACTGAAAAAGTTTGTAAGAGACTTTCCATTTGGGAGTCTTCTTGCATTTCTTCTGAAGTATTGTAAGCAATTTTTTAGTACCCAGGTTCCCACCTGAAATCATTAGGAAGAATTTGTAGCATCTTAATGAATAATCTTCTTGTAATTTGCATGGCGAGAGCGATGTTTATGCAATGTCTTCAGTGAAGAAATGTACACTCTGAGATTTCCAGGTATAAACAAGCAGGCAGCAGCCAACAGAATGCTGACTGTTGGCTTCTGATTCACTGTCAGAGATAAATGGAATATTAGCAAGCCTGTACATTCATATGTTATTCCAGAGCATGCCAACTCTGTGTATCTAACACATGAATGGACAACCCTTCTCTACAAGCCAGGTGATTGCCGTGGTTTAGGGGAAATAATATCAGCACAGTGCCTCAATGTGAATGATAGCATTATGGGTAGGGAGTTGTTTGGTTTTAGTCTCTCAGGACAATCCGTGAA
Organism: Nestor notabilis; assembly: GCF_000696875.1. Taxonomy (NCBI): domain Eukaryota; kingdom Metazoa; phylum Chordata; class Aves; order Psittaciformes; family Psittacidae; genus Nestor; species Nestor notabilis. Next base: position 31,802 of record NW_009918608.1, read on the forward strand.
GATTGCTAACCTAGTTGTCATTGCCTGAGTAGCTTTTACTTAGTCCTAATTTTGATCTTGTGGATTTAAGACCATTGCATTCATTACAGTCAGCGTTGTAATGGGCACCTAAGAGCGAGCATGTAGTGGGCAGGGGATGAAGAGCAATGGTCAGGGCAATCTGTGTAAAGGTGAGAGAGAAAATTGAGGAAACCTGGAATTTGGCCTAGGCCTGGTTCTCAGCCTCAGCTTGGTCTTGGGCCTGGGCCTGGGGAGGAGCTTTCACCAGGAGCAAGCTTTTTAGTACAGCCGAGTATGTGTACAGAGGGTACGGCAAAGGTGACATGCTTTGTTTTTAACAGCTTTCATGGACATCTTGTAACAACTGATTTTGCCATATTGATTCAAACCGTTTGCAGCCTTGTCCTTGTTTTGTTGTGTTTTACCAAACAGCTAATGGGATCTGAGTCAGATGTGCAACGCTCACTCTTGTCTGAGTTATTTCTCCAGACTAAAATAGTTCTTTTAACTTCCTGTGAAAAACCTGCCATTCTCCCTTTTCCCCTCTCCCTCCCTTATTACTGTTGCTGTTAAATCAGGCAGTTCAGTTCTCATTAATTTAGGCCTCAGGATTAGGTCCAGTTTAGAGGTGTTTAGACAATGATGATTTCGTATGAATGAAACAAAGCAAGAGAGCAGGCAGTGGCATAAGCATGCACTTCCAGTTTATTAAAGACAAATTTGGATGTATAAGCACAAAGCATAGAATACATGTTCTGCATTTAGGTTTCAGCCTAAAGGTTATAAAATGTTATCCCTCAATTAATAGCACATTCCATGTTATAATGAAACGCCTGTAAAATACAGACAGGCTGAGTGTTCAATGATTTTATTTTCATTTAATGTATCATAGCCAAAAAAGGAATGCGCACACAGCAGTACTTCAGGATTCAAAAGAAGCCTGAGCTTTCTTTGTGTGATCTGGTCTCCAAACAACCTAAGGTTTATAGTTCACAGTGTTTATCTGGCAAGCTTGTTTGCCTGCAGGAACTGAGAAGTTATAAAATTTGATCGTCTAAAATCCTCTGTTCTAGAGAGAGAGAGGGTAGAAAAATCCATTGCAGTAATATGCAGCAGTGAGTTCTGAGGTCTAAGAACAGAGCTTTTCCTGAGCATGTCAATGCTGCTCTCAGCTCTAAGGTAACAAGGTTTTTTTTCTTCCTTCTGAGGCTCCCTGAGCAGAGTATCTATGTCCTATGCAAATTCCAGGATTTCATTTAAGTAACAAAGCTCACTTTCTTCCACCTCCCTCCTTAATCTTTTGTCTAACCGTAGTCAAGAAGTCTTAGGAAACAAAATTTTATTTTGGTTTTCTCAGGGAAAGGTAGTACATTCTGCATTCTAATCTGCTTTTTCCTGTGGGCAATAGCATTCAACAGGCATGGCTAATTTTTTTGAAGTCCCATTACAATAATTGTATATTAATAAGCTGCTACCAATTAAACGTTATTTTTGCTATCTCTCAGTACATGCTCAAAGCATTTTTTTAAGAAGTCTTAGGAAGCTGCCTGTAAAATCTGTAAAATTTCTTCTACCGTCTTCCTTCCAAGTAGTCATTCTTTAGGGGGTCTGGGGCAGGAATGTCTGCGTCTGGAATTAAGGCAGGTGTGAAGTTCTTTCAAGCTGCCTGCTGATGCTTCCATTGCTAACTCATTAGCAACACATAGCTGTAAACTTTTAGTCAAATCCTTGGGGCTAATGAGGAAGAAAAGGTTCATCTTTACTACTGCACTGAACTTTTTGCTGTGCCTATCTCTATTTACTGTTACTGAAAATCACCACTATGGAAAAGTTTAATCTCACCCAGTTATTTTAAGAGGTGACAAGATCCACGTGTGTTATCTACCTTCTGATTAACATTGCCTTTTTAATTTCACCTGTCAGCTTGGCAACAGAGAGTAATATATAAAGTAGTGGTTGATGGAGGTAGTGTAATTATCTTCTGTAGTACTCAGCTTGGCCTTCTCACATTGCTTTCTAGTAAGAATATTTCCAGTTAGCCTCTGAATAGGTAAGACAATGGTTTTGTGCCTTTCTGGTGTTTGGGAGTTGATGCATACACGATCTATATCAGCTATTCAGATTCTTGGTTAGTGTTTTTTTTTCCTTCCATATTCTGTTACAATGGCAAATCATTGTCACAAATTGCAATCAAAATCAAAGCAAAACAAAGCCAGAAGGTTATTTGTTTTACATATTACTTGGGATGCTTTTCTTTTGCTCAGATTTGTGCAGGTTTAATTTCAGAGATTATAGAAGAGTTCAGATACCTGAAGTGTGCGTTGCTGCATTAAGTTTATGGGATCCGGCTGTTTTCCCATGCCCTACTTGCTGTCTCTGACCCTTCAGATCAAGACTACTCTGTATGAAGTTCAATCTCTTTTAATTTTTTTTTCTACCAGCCAAATGTTTTATTTTATTCTTTTCCACCGCTGCTTTTTCTCAACCACTTTTTCCAAGGATTTAATAGCTATTCTCATTACGTAGAAGATGGTGACTTTTATTATCTTTATTTGACCTTTGGTATCTTGGTTTGTTAAAATGAAGGTAATATCCTGTAGCATAGACGTATGCTTATAATGTGAAAAATAATATGCAAAAATCAATATCCAAATATTATTAAATAATAAACATGGTGTATAGTAGCCTTTCCTTTTGAGAGTTTTGTAGCTGGAAAGCTCTTTGAGTTTATCTCCATTGCTTATAAAGCAAAATATCAGTAAAAAAGCCTCTTAGGGGGTGGGTTAGGTAAATTACTCCCATCAATGTCAGTGAGAATTGTGCAGTTAAGATTCATCTATATTGGTTTTTTTTTTGGGGGGGGGAGAAAAAAACCCATTATATTATCAGGAAATATAATACTTTTCAGTAACTGCGAGGGTACCAGGATTTTGAGGAGCTCTCATGAGGGGAAAAATAATAGGATACCCATTAAATACTGTCCTTTAGAATTTCCAGTGATCATTTAGTAAGCTACAGTATTGCCTCCTGTCAAAATAAATATATACACTGAATATGATTAGCTTATGTGCTAGAGGAGATGAATATACTTATCTACAGCACCTTATCTCCATTGTCCTGTGTTTTCTCATTCTTTCTTGGTAGGCTGGAAGAAAGTATGTCTTACAATGTCTATACATGGGAAAGTAATTCTACCCTGAGTGACCGTTTCAAGTTTAATGCAAAATATGCACAAATAGCAGTAATCTACTACTTTATAACTATCATTTATGTAGAATTCACAGCTCCTCCAATTTAGCTAAGGAGAATTATAGCCTGAATTTAACTACATAAATTGGCTTATACAGTCTTCTGTGTATAAGGTGTTTTGGTCTTTGTGGTACATATTTCAATGCAAAAGTATATTCTTCTTCCACTGTTTAAACCATGGATTAAGTGTTTTAGTGATTAAAGCACCGTAAAATCAGCAACACTGCACAGCCATATATCACTGGTAGTACTGTCATGTACTATGAAACATGTATTTGGTCAGTCATCAACAAATAAAGTATGAAGTCATATTAAATAAGTTATGTTGTATTTCTGTAAGAGTGAGCTGCCTAAGAAATTACCCAGAGTAACTTCTTTGCATGTTCTGTTGGGTTTAAAAAAAAAATAAAAAAAAATTATTACTACTGTTTCTCATTTTGCTCAGAACTGTGGCCAGTTGTTTTAGGACAATTGCCCTGATGAAAGCAGTGTGTGTATAAAAGGGTAACAGCCCATGAAAGAATTGATCCTTAAAACCAGCATGAAGATTTTCTTTTTTTTTCCATTTTAAAAAGACAAAATTTGGAAAACAGGCCCTTCTTTACTTCAGTAAAATGGAAGAAAGACTGTATTTGGCCTTTGCTTACTGTTTTCTTGAACCCGTAGAATCCTTAAGATTCTTGAATTCAAAGATAAGAGAAAAATCAAACCTCTTTCTCAGCTTCTTTTCAACTGCTATAGTAATCAGGTTGTATAGGCCTAACTCTAAGGTGCTTATTTCCCTTGGGAGCTGCCTGCAGCCTGATGCACGCAGGTCTTTTTACACTAGGCAGCAGTTTACGAAATGTGTCTATGTGAATCATGAACAACTCTGACAGAAGAATTGTTGCTTTTAAAATGCATTAATCTTTCTCTCTCTGCCTATTTTGGAAAAGGATTATTTCACTGAATGTAATACATGGTGTATACATTTGGTGTCTACAACGTTACTGTGACATTAGCATGAAGCTACTTCAGTTGGTACTGTAGAACATTAAGAGGCAGACTGTAACTTTATCCCAGAGCAATTGTTTCACCTTGAAGACGAAGGTTTTTCCTCCACTCTGCTTTACATGGTCTAAAGATTCCTTTAAGACTAGTATGTGCCCTATCAACACATCTGAGCAATAATGCCTAAATAGAAAAACTGTGGATTAGTCTTTGTGTAGGACTTCCATAGCTGATAAGCAGACAGAAGAAAGTGCGTGTTTTGTTGAAGCCTGGTCTAGAGATAGTTTTTCTTAAAAGTATATAGGTATAGACAAGTTGATATGGAACTTCTGCATATTGTTATTTCTTCTCTGCTTCTGCTTCACTTTGAGGGGCTGTAATTTGCTGCACACAAAGAGGAACAACTGCTTTATACTCCCCTTTCTGGGTCTGCAGTGATTGTTCTCTGTATTCCTTGGGGTTCTAAATCAGCAAACCAAGAAGCAAATTAGCAGATTTTACAGTTCCTCCCACCTCTGTGGAGTTGGTGGTTTTTGGTTTGGTTTGGTTTTTTTTTTTGTTTGTTTGTTTGTTTTAATTTCCATTTTTTAATGAAACAAATCTTTCACTCTTGTATCTAGGCCTCCCAAATGCTGTTGGGTCCATTTCCATAAGGGTTCATGAATTCAAGATTTCATCAGATTTTCTCCAGTGGCCTGTAAGGCTTATTTTAAGACTGTAATATCTAGTAATACCTAATCCTGGGAATGTCATTACTTCTGAAAACTTCAACAGCTGTATATTTTATTTTTTTTCTCCCTAGCTACTTTGCTCCACGTCTTGTTTTCTTCACACAATCTTAAATTCATGTGATGTGTTAATTGATACAAGAACAACCTGTGGTGTATTATTTTCCCAGAATTTGCTGCCATAAATGGTGGCTGTCTCTAACAAGACTGGGCTGTGTATGCGGAATACCAGTGCAAGAATCCTGCTGCAAGCACTAAATTACAAAGCTCTCTCTAGTAAATAGTGTTCTGAAAAAAGCAACAGGAAAATGAATCCATTTTTGCTCATTCTTTCTTCCTTACTGTAGTAAGCAAGTCCCTGTTTACTGCTCCTAACAGAACAGCTTTACCAACGTAAACGTTGTTGCTTTTGCTTTGCAGGCATTTTTAGTTTAAACTGCTATTGTACTGCAGTTGCTGAGAGTCTGATGAAGTCTGATTCTGTGAAACTTCTTTGAAGCACAAGTGTTCAGCCTAATGTCAGTGGCCAAATTGGTTCTGGGAATAGTTTACCAAATTGTTTTGTGCTGTATGTGCACTTGATCTCAGCTGTGACCACACTACTGTTTCATCCATGAATAAGAAGTTTCTCTACACGTAAAATTCAGATTTCTTGTAATTAAAGTTGTTGTATTAATATAAGCTAATATGCATTGTTCAAACACCATAGCTTGTGTGTGCTTTAACAGCTTGGTAGAAAGAATTGTCTTGGTACTTCTCTCAATGAAAAATTATCTTTAATAACAATTATTCCTTTAATTATATTTTAAGTTACTAGGTAGTAACAAAGTACCCCCACTACAGAATGAACATTAAAGATAATGAACACAAACCTAATTTTCTGCATTTTAACTACACTTTGATACAACTGATGAAAAATTTTCATTATAAAATGTTAATCAAGCAAATAAGTTTGCACTCCCTCTTCCAGCAGAGTTTCTGTAATTAGAGGTTTATGTTTATTAAATTATTTTAATTTTTGTCACATATCAAGGACAATCTACCATATGTTTTAGACTAATTAGCACTTTGTTTGTTTTAAGAATTCCATTAATTATTTCTAAATACAGCCAGCATGGAAAAGAAGACTTTGCCTGAATTTTAGAAGAAAGAAATAAGGTTCTTTACCACTAGCCCATTCTGGCAGACACATATCCAGATCTCAGCAGATGTTTCAGACAGAGACACAAATGAGGTTCTAGACGCAATACAAGTATGTAGTTTGTCTTTTTAAAACACAATTAAGTGGAAGTCAATATGCTTCTGTGCACCATCCATGGTTTATAAAACCAGCTCTTCTTTCAGAAAGGAAAAACCAAAGAAAGTGCACATCATACATATTTAAATGAGGCTAAAAACCTAGCTTTACTGTTTCTAAATTGCCTGGTGGATTTTCTTAGTCCTAGAATATTACCTACCTTTACAGAGCAGCACTAGTCTTTTCTATAAATAGCTGTGTACCTTGTTTGGAATCACTGCACATTAAGAGTCCCTTTGACCATTCTGCTCTGCTTCCCTTTTGCTAAAATGAAGCACTTCTTCTAGATAAAATTTGATACTATACCAACATTATTTACTAAATACGTCATTTTTGAACAATGATAATGTCAAAATGTTAGGATGTTTCAAGAGATACTGATACTATTTATGCGTTAAGACAAAGAGAAAATAGCACTAGAAAAAGAGCTTTTACACCTTGCAAAGGCATTTCTGTTCCTATTTAAATCAGTTTCTTTACTGAGCCTAATTTGTATATGTTGCAAATAGTTTATAACTTATGATTTGCCAGAATAGCAATTTGTGTGGTTAGTCATCCATGATCTTTTTTAGTTCACAAACACAGCAGAAAATTTGACATTTTCTCCACTTTTATCCACTGCACTTTGAAAAGTTTACATTGAATTCAGTCTGTTGGACACACAAGAAAGGTTTCTTTACGGTTCTAGTATGTTCCGCATGGATACATTTTGTCAGGCTGACAAAATATGATGCAACACAAGACCATGCAAAGCCACGCAACTACTCTGATTAATTTGGTTGGAAACTGTTAAATTCAAAACTGTTATATAGAAGCTACTAAAAAAAATAAAAATCTTGGAATGCAAGATGATTTGTTCTGCTTATAGATGACTCATACCAATAGAGAACAATATACATTATGGTTCATTTAACCATTCCAGCGTTATTTATCATTTGTTTGACTGTTAACAAGTGAGGTGAAAATACCTTGTTTATGTAACATAATGCAATACAGGAGAAATCAACAGAAATGTGTGTAAAATGTCATGATGAGCAATTGTTTCTTTACTTCTCTCATGTTCCATGTGTCTGAGAGTTGGTTGGTTGGTTTGGTTGTTTCCCATCTGGGTGAACAGTTCCTATTTCCTTGAGGATCTGATCTTAATTTTTTGAAGTTACAGGTGTTTGTAACATTTACTCACTAACGTAAGTCATTGCATCGTAGTTGTTTTCTACATAAATTAATTCACAGACTTAATCTTTTAATAATGAGGAAAATCTGAAGGTATATTTAATGCACCTTCAGTATAACTTTTTCTGTATTCTTTTTTTCACTCTGTGTTTTCAGTTGAAAAGTCTGATATTATAGTAGGCTTTCCCTAGGCAGAAGGTTAATTTCACAGTTCAGAGATGCTACACCCAATCTAATCACTGGTTAATCTTGAAATAACTTGAGGCTTACAGACTTCTCTTTCTATCTGGATGCACTTTGCTGCTACCAAGGGTCTTGCTGGCCCAAGGCATATCACACTGAGGCTGGTCTATGATCTGCTAGCAAATTTTTTTCTTACTAGATTGAATGGCAGCTTAAAATTAAAATTTGAGTCTTTTGAGAAAACTAAGTCATGAAAAGCTGTTAAAAAACCTTCAGCTGATATTAAAGAAAATAAAGATATTAGAAAATATAGTGTCTTAAAAAAAAAATATTTTCTGCTATTGCCTCTTTTCTTGAAATTTTTTCTTTTTTTTTTTTTTGGGGGGGGGCGGTGTGTGTCAGTGAAATCTTAATGTATTTAATTAAATGGAAAACCCTGGTTGTTTTTTTATTTTATTTAAAATTTCATCAGAGTCACTTTTTCCACCTCTCCTAACTTTGCCAAACTTCTTGCACTGTTATCTGTAAAAAGTCCTTCTTGTTCTTTATAGCGTTTTCTTTCTCCTTTGAAACCAGAATTTGATTTTTAAGATTGCTTTCCTGCAAGGCTACTCTGATCTAGGAGTCAATTCTTGGATTAAGTCTTCAGAATCTACTTATTGTACTGTAAGCAGCAGACATTATAGGATTTGCAGCTTTGTTGGAAAAAAATTCCATTCTTGTAATTGCAAACCAAAGGAAAGGAATAAAGACTAGTGAGCTCTGTGATACTAAACAGTGTTCATGGAGCATATAAACTGCAATGTTTCACTCTCTGACCTCTTAAAAGATATAAAATTAAAATAAAAACAAATTCTCCTTTGTGAAGACATGAAGAAAGTCCTAGATGGATTTGTTAAACCAAATACTGACTGTACTTTCAGAAGAAATTGCAAAGGAGTTAAGCAATACTAAAACTATTGTTTTAGTTCTAGCACAGCATGAAAATCAGAATGGCATGAAATCAGAGCTTTAAAGTTATTTATAAATTCAGCCTGTCATGTCATATCATATCCTGTATTTCCGGAAATACCATTCATTGTATTTAGGAAATATTAAGCACATGAAAATGCTTTACAGTCTAGTACACCATATTTTATTGCAAAGACAGGAAGTCCTCTCCCTGTTCCTTCCCTCTTCCTTCCCTGTTCCTTTCTCAATTTGCACGACTACCCATATTATTTTATCAAATGATAAAATTTGAAACAATACATTTTAGTAGCTTGAAGATTAGATGGTGTCATTGTGTAAGTTAATGGTTGCTAAACGTTTCTATGTCTTGATGAATTATAAAAGCCTCTTATATTATTGATTATAGTTTTATTCTTTTTTGTCAGTTTCCAATCTCCTCGGTGAAGTTTAAACAGCTATGTGAATGCAGAGAATTAGTTTCAGGTGATGTTTTTCTATATTACTCATAAGGATAGGTAATTACCCTTAGTTTGAAATTATTTGCTTGGTAACTGTGAAAAATGCTATCAAAAGAACCAGATGATCTTAAGCTTCTTTCCAACCCTGACTATTCTATTCTATGATTCTATGAAAAGGTATACTATTAAAAGATATATGTATTGGTGTAGGCATTAACTTTTTTCTGTAGATCTATATGTACAACCTGGACATATTCAAGACTAAATGAACCTGACATGAGCATCATAATGACAAGTCCTTGGCATATATAGATAGAATAAAAAAGTGCATTTAGTACGGAAGTGTGATCAGTATACTCTTTGTTATCAATAAGTTATATAATGTTAAAAATATCCCTTATAAATTGCAATAAAAGCCAAAAAAATAGATGTTATCGGATTGCATCTTTTTATTCAAATTTAAAAAAAAAATAAAAGGTGTCCTGTAATAGAAAAAGAAATATACAAGTGGTTTGCATTTACCCTATGCCCAAAGACATTTTTGCTGGCATGACCTTTTAAAGCAGCAAATATTTGAAGAATTGCAGTACCCGGAACAAAGAACATCTCTTGTAAAATTGAAGTTTCAAATTTTGGGGACAGATTAGTGACTTGAGTAAATTCTCATAGTTTGTTTTTCATGTTATTGGAGACAACTAGCTCAGTGTATACTTAACACTGAATATTAGGTTATGCAGCAAATTGCTTACTGTATTCATTTTCAATTAGGTGATATGAAGGTTGTATACGGTTTGTACAAATGTTGCACACAGTCGTGTACAAATGTGTTACTAAGGAAAATGTATTGAGTTACATAGTTTCAAACTTCCCTGTTGTATGGACTTCACCATTTCTGAAGACATAACTTTTCATTCAAAAACCAAAATAAACCTAAAAATACAAATAGAACATGCTGTAGTAGCAGTTATTGCTTGAGTGGTAAATAATCCTTCAGTGTTTGCCAAGCAAACAACAGGATGTGTGTCAGTGAAATCAAAATGAATTAACAGAAGACCTGTCAACTTTAGTTGTAGTTTCAGAGTATTTAAAGTGAGTCCTTTGGTAAATGAACTAAATAAACTTACTGCTTTCTTTCTTTCTTTCTTTCTTTCTTTCTTTTTTTTTTAATGGAATCTTGAAGCTGGAAATGGTTGTCTGCTTATTCAAAAAAAGATTCAGAAGGTTTATCAGCTGATGTTTTCTAAACATGGAAGTTCATATCCATTTTTGTGTGGTGTTGCCTCAGTAGAAGTAATCTTTTCCTGTTATTTCCTAATGTATTTTTATGTTATTTTTAAACACATTTTTACAGAAAAATAATATAGTAGTATTTTAAAGAAAAGAAAAAAGATGAGAAGTAACTAGGTAACACTGCTATGGGAAAAGATTGGTGGATTAGAGTGAACAACTAAGGGAATTATAGTGAAAAATCTGTTGACTGTGAATCAATTATGTAATTCTATCTTTTTGGAAGCAAAATGCTATTTTGAAATATGTTAATATATGTTATGTGTTGCTGATGCAGTTTTAGAGCTGATGTGTTTAAAAAATTTCTTAGTTCTAGACAACTCTGCACTCGAATATCAGAATGCTTTAGGCAACACATACTAAAAAATTCTGAAACATAGAAAGAGAAGACTGGGAGATAACTCAAGCAAGAAAGATGACTGTTTTGCTTAAAAGTTGAAATGTTTTGTATGTTCACTGAGATGCAAGCAAGTCAGGAAAAATAAGAAAAAAGATATTATTTATAGTGTAAGGGATTTTAATTCAGAATGGAACTGAGGACAGTTAAGCACTGCTTGAGGTCTTACAAGGTTCTGGAACACCCTCTTTATGTCATGGAACAATTTAAGCTGGCAGCAGCCTTTACAGTTACCTAGCTAAACCAGTTGCTTAAACCAGATGTAACTTCAAAATTAGAATCATTGAATAGTTAGGGTTGGAAAGGACCTTAAGATCATCTAGTTCTAACCAGGTTGTACAGGGTCTTGTTCAGTTGAATTATGAGGATCTCCCAAGATAGAGATAAAGTGACAGAGACTGCACAGGTTCTTTAGACAATGTGTTCCAGTGCTTAATCACTGTCGTTGTGAAAAACGTGAAAAATACTGGGTGAGTTTAAAAACAGGTTGTATAGGAATCTTTCTGCAGCAGGCAAGGTATAGCTAATTTTATCTCGGAGCAGGAAGGAGGGTGAACTAGACTGTCTCTTCTGGATCTGTATGTCTATGATTTTTTTGGTAACTAATTCTTTAAATAATATATTTTTCTACTTTTAATTGCAGCAGGAAAAGAATCAGGAAAGCTCAAGAAATAAAGGTAAGTGTTACTTATTTTCAAAATGTGGAGATTCTTGTTATTATCACAAATCATCCATTGTTGGTAAATTATTATGCAGATGGATTCTTTGCTGAGTATTTTGGTATTTGAAATTACAAAACTGTATCCAGGAAGTGGGATAAAATGTAGAAAGTAAATGAATAAGCTACTATTTTTTGGAACTCTGCTTAAGATGAACAAGGCTGACTGCTGTACTCTGGATGGCATAGGCTGCACGGCTTTTCACCAAGTTTGTGTCCTTAGCTATGGATGCTTATTATACTTCAATGAAACATCAGTACTGTCACTTTAGCTTCTTCCTCTCCATTCAGTAAATCTGTGACTGGATTTGATTACAATTTATGCACAAATTGATCACATCCTTAGTAGGCTGCCTTGCAAAACTAGTGTTAGCTGTGTGTTTTGCATACAATTTTTTTATACTTTCACTGCATCTTACTCTGTGCCAGTAACTAAACACGGCATGAAATAGAATATCCAGGTTAAAAACCCAGCCTTGTTTCAAGAAAATTAGAGGAATTCAGGAAACCAAATTGCTGATTTCATGCTTAATCATATCACCTGAGTTAGCTGTTCTTAATTCAGTTATTTATGTAACACAGTACTCATTAACCTCAATTTCCTTGCTTTCCCTCCCACTAAGACTGGACATGGGCATCTGAAAACAAGCTAAATCTGATGGTTGTTTGGAGCTGCATCAGGACGATTATGTTATTCATGATGATATGATGATTTACATCATTGAAGGATCTGTGCTCCTTCATTTGAAGAGTGTGCATAGTAATATAAAAAAAAACCCGTTCAGTTTCAACCACCATATTCATTAGTTGTTAGTTTAGTTAACTAACCACAGAAACAATTTTCAAAAGCTTACAAAATATTGCCCACAACTACAACCAAAAGAAAGCGTTCAACTCTACTTGAAGGGAAATATCCATTACCTCCAAACAAGCAGTGATATTGGTGCCCAGCTGCACAGAATTTGTTGTGATTCTATCTGTAACATCTTTTGAGAAAATTTTCAGTCTACTAAACTTCCTTCCTGCTGTGTGTGTGTCTGTCTATACTAACAATTCAACTTGGAAGATTGCAGTGGTCTGGAAGACTACTAATTCATGGAGTAGGCTTTGGGATATACATGCAGATATTCTCATTTGCTTAATGTTTTTTGGGGATTGCTTTGTGGCTGGGGTTTTGTTGTTTTTTTTTTTTTTGCCTTCTTTTTTCATATTCTTTAAATTTCTTATTTGTTTTCATATGTTCTTTTTCCATGTTATTGAAAATTTCAGAAAGATGGTTTTATTTGCCTTGTAACTTAAGGCATATAAGATCTTGAAGGTGTTTCTTCTAAAATATTGGTTGGTTTGGATGAAACAAAGTTAAATTAATGTTTTATCACCATCAATGAGCAGCTACCCTTCACGTACAGTATCTAAATATGTTGTGCTCTGCACATGTTCTTGTGAGATAGGTAAATGTTGTGGTTTATCCCCAGCTGGCAACTAAGCTCCACTCAGCTACTCACTCTCGTCCCCCCAGTGGGATGTGGGAGAGAACTGGAACAGTAAAAGTGAGAAAACTTGGGAGTTGAGATAAAGACAGCTTAATAGGTAAAGCAAAAGCCATACACGCAAGCAAAGCAAACCAAGGGATTCATTCACCACTTCCCATTGACAAGCGGGTGTTCAGCCATATCCAGGAAACCAGGAATCCAACTTGTGTAATAGTTTCTTGGGAAGACAAATGCCATAACTCTGAATGTCCCTCCGTTCCTTCTTCTTCCCTAGCTTGACATACAGAGCATGATGCCCTATGTTATGCAATATCCCTTTGGTCAGTTGGGGTCAGCTGTCCTGGCTGTCCCCACTACCAGCCTCTTGTATACCCCCAGTCTCCTCACTGGTGGGATGTGGTGAGAATCGCAAGAGGCCTTGACTCAGCAGTAAGTACTGCTCAGCAATAATGAAAACATCCCTGTATTGTCAGCACTGTTTCCAGAACAAATGGAAAGCATAGCCCCATACTAGCTACCATGAGCAAAATTAACCCTTTCCCAGCCCAAATCAGTACATTAGATTATCTCCAGGGTCTTAGGACAGGGTTCTAACAATATTCCTTACTCTTTCCACATATGGCAGATACCGTATAAGGTAAAAGGACAAAAGCATTTTCTGTGCTTCCTTAAATGTTCTGAAACTCTCAGAACCAATGTTTTAGTCTCAATTCAGAGGACAACTACAGCTCATGTTAAAGATCCCTACCAAATGAAACTGGAATCTCTGATGTGCCTCATAACTTCCATTGATATCACTATTTCAGTATCTGATTTTTATCAAGAATTTCTTTAAGACTGTTTTTATGAGGAGGGTATTGCAACACAATTACAATCAAATGCATTTTGACTTCAGCAG
>NW_009918608.1:45639-97704 GCF_000696875.1 Nestor notabilis
ATCCAATATCTTTTACGATATTATAAACCCCTAGTATTTTAAAATTTTTCTGGATTTATTGATATAAATCTGATTGCTATTCATGTTATAGCAGTGATGTTATTGTTTTGTAGTGTTTGTGTTTTTTCTCCTTTTTTCTGGCCCACTTGTTTTTCCCATCTGTTACTTCTACTGTCAGACACTAAGTCAATCACACCAAAATAGAAGCCAGTACTCAGACATGCTCTGTTCTGACACTAATCCCATCTCTCTCTGATCTGTGATATTCTTTTTCATGTTTTATTTAATGGATACTAGAACTTCGTGTACACTGTTTGAGGGAAAAAAAAACCCCACAACACTGCTTTTATGTAAAATAATACATTGACATTTTACAATTTTTGTATATGCTGGCAAACTTCCTTATACTTCTGAGACTTCTTCATGCATGAAAATGATTATCACCAGAGCAAAATGCAAAAGAAATTAGTTTCATAAAACATGTCTTTAATATGAAAGAAATAATAGACAAAGAATTGCCAATTATAATCTTGCTAAATTTTCTTGCTTATTTGGAGTCACAATTTGACCTCCTTTATGTCTCTTTTCCAGTGTTAACTCCCTCAGGCAAATGAACATTTTATTCCAAACCTATACCGGACGATAAAATAGATACTTTTGCAGTAAATTGGAAATATGTTTGCCAATATCAAATTGTGTTGTATTTAAGCAATGCGCAGAATTTTCTTCCCAACTTACTCTTAACTTTGGAGACTTTCAGGTGCTTTTAAAAACTTACATTATAAACTTAAAAGTAGAAATTATTTCTGATAACATTATTCTGGAAAACTTTTCTTTCTGGAGAACCAGAAGGCTGACTAGTGACACATGTTGATGATTTGCCAAACTTCAAAGCCATCTCACTTCCTTTGCTCAGAAAAAGCATGGGCACACTGGAAATAATGAGTCACAAAATACTTCAGTTAACGGGTAATATTTTAGATGATCAATTCCTAAACTCAGTCATGGTTGTTGTCATAAACGAGTGAGCCACTCTCGTTTCAAAACATAAATTTTATTGAATTGAGCAAGCGGTAGCAGATAAAAAATACAGCGCTGGGTGCGCCGGGGAGTCCCCGCTCCACGCAAGACGCACACCGGGCCCCTGGGAGGCTGTCCCTTATACCTCTCGATTTTGGCTTCAGCCAATCCTGTTCTCCCTTTTGCCCAGATATTTTGGCTTCAGCCTATCCCGTTATCTCTTTTGCCCAGGTATTAACGTGGCTCCTTTCCATTGGTTCCTTTTTGTTGCTGGGGTTTCATCATCGAGAAGCTTCGAGAAGTTTCGAGAAGTTTCTCTCATTAGGCTAACCACTCCCTCACCTCCATTCCTTATATGGTTATAAGCTTTACAACATTCTGCAACAAGATACGGAGTCGAACCACCCAGCCCCCCTTCCTTTTCCTTCTCTAAAAGCATTTATCCTACTTTAATAAAGCATACTTTTCATAATAGTACAATTGACTTTCCCTTTCCCTTCCCAAAGAAAAAAAGATGTTTCACAAAACAACAGTTACAAAGAGTTTCTTAAAGTATAACAAGCAACACTACCCCTTAAACCTTTTGATGAACAAACCTCACTTATCACAGTTGTTTTGAATTACAGTACTATAGTTTTCTTTTCTAAGAACTAAAAATCAATCTCAGTATAGAAAAGCAGCGTGTAATATATATTTCTAAAAAACAACAGTAGCAAAACCAGAGAAAGTATACTAGAACAGAAAAGCTAGAAGCCAGTTTTGAATTTAGGCAGTCATTTTGCTGTTATGGAACAAAGAGATGATACTGTATACAACTTGTGTAATTTTGGCTATTTGTTTTAGCAAATTAAATAACAGTTACTGAAAGATATAAAAATTGCTCCAAATAAGATTTGGAAAGCATACATTTTTAGTAGTATTTGCAAAATGGCCTGCAAATTATTTTAATGATATTAACTTGAATGCTTTTACTTAAGTATGCTTTAGAGACTGACTATACAATATACCGTTAAAATTTTTGCTACCTACTATTGATCTGAGCTTTCAACGTCATTACCAGTCAAAACTAGAGTTTAAAGGATACTGACTGACAGTATTTTAATTACAACCTGAGTTCCTAATTGTATTCAGTCCTCCTTATTTCATGCTTACCTTAATAATCTGAACATAAAATCACTGTTGACTCACAGATCTCTTTCAAAAATATAATTATCTATTCTTATGAACATATTGCCAGACTCTTCTGGTATGATTAATAAACATCTGTTCCTTTTATGATCTTTAGCTACTAAAATAAAGACGATACCATATGGGTATCGCTTACATATCTTACTTGCCTTGTACTCCTTAAGAAGTTAGCATACTTGCACACCACTTTTGTCCTTGTCTGGGATTCCAGATTGGTGCTGGTGTCTTCTTCTATACAATGATAAATGTAAGACAAGAAGGAGTGAAAAAAAGCTAAAGATTGTTCAAAATTGAAAGAATTTAAGGGACAAAACCAGGCCTTAATTAAAACAATAACTTCTAAAAGTGACAGCTTAGCTTGAGATACTCTCAAATGCCAGCGGGCGAGCAAGCTGTTATGTCTATCCTGCAATGTGGCTGGCTGTTATTATTTTTTATAATGGACAAAGCTACATATGTTCTGATACAGTAGAGATGGCATCAGCATCTTATGTCATGTTAAACCAATTAACTATGGCAAAAAGTGCAATTACTTTCTGTAATGTATACATTGACTTATTATGTCTGCTTGATCAAATTATTCTAAATTTGTATTTCAACAGACTTGTATTATGTGAGTACAGTTAGAACATGAATTGCAGTCCTCCTGGACTGAATTGATTAACCTTTTAGTTTGTTACACTCTAGTATTCCTCCTCTGCTGAAGCAGTACATATCAGAAAAAAATGTAGTATTTTAGAGAATATCGGTAACAGCAGGCAGGTTCTTAAATGTTTGTCAGAAAGTCTTGTTTTCATGGAAATGCCACTGCTAAATAATCTGACCTACAGTGTTCTTTGTTCTTAAACGTTTTTCTTTGCTGTTATGTTCCAACTAGCTGGGGTGAATAACCTTATAAGAGGTGGTATGAGGATTGCTGGAATTAAGTGTGTCAAATGCTAGCCCCTTCATGCTATTCCATTCTCCTCCAAAGCCTCATCAACTGAAACTCAAAACTCTTCTGTCATTTATGGATTACCGTAAGAAATGCAGCTTTGTCTTTCACCTAAACAATTCTCCATCCTTTTTCATGTACATGTTCTTGCAAGAGACCCACAGACACATTATTATTAACAGAATGTGGGGGTTTATTTATATATTGTTAACTTGGAACTTGGAATGGCTTTAGCATAATCCACATTTGTGAAAATGCTTTTTTTTTTTTTTCCTTGGTTCTAAATAATTTCAGAGTCAGATTATGAAACACTTTGAAATGAAGCAAATCTCTTTATCTGTGAAAACAATTTTAATGGAACAGTTAATCTTACAATCTTCTTTTTGAACAGACCTGAAGCTCATTATGAGAAAGTCAAGTGTGTGGGTCAGAGGGTCAGATGTCAGTTCTAGGTAAAATATTTGATAACAGTGCAATTAACCCAGACTTTGAAAGGATACATTAAGAGCAAGGTCTGTGCTATACTATACAGCTTTATGAAAAGACTTTCTTATTTATTGCAAACAAAGCTATGTGTGTTGTGTTTCTCACATCGTGAATATTCATTTGATTACACTAAGACGTCTAAGAATGCAAAATGGGTCATTCCTTGTGAAGTTTAGAGCTCTCATTAGTTTTGGTGCATTTAGGTACCGTGGTTTAAAATGTTACCCACCTCTTCTGCGAACCCAACTCCTTTGCAGAACTTTACCATTCTTATAATGAGGAGCAAAATATCCTTTGTATCAGCAGCATACGTATCTTTTTTCAGTTTGACATACAATAGCCAGTGGGGGCTGGTTATTTCACAGTACTTGTGATATAGAAAGCAATTTTATGACTTAAATCAGAAAGAGTAACTTGTGCTTTGTGATGCAGACTGTTGAAGTAAGATAATCTTCACATCCTAACACCTTGAAGTTTTTCTTTTAGGATAGATTTTCAAAAAGAATAGTGTATGTTAGAAACTATTTCAGTACTGTTACACCAGAAATTTACATTTTGTTTGTAAATAAGTATACAATGTAATAGCTAAAGAATCAGTGTTAGAATTTTTGGGAAATAAAATTTTGGGTTTTTTTATTTTTGTTTTCTTTTTACCCTTGCTTTATCAAAAAGATCGCAGTATTTTCTCAAAATAAGCTTATCAAAAATAGTCTGCTGTGATACCTTGTTACTGAACAAAAAGGAGGCTATCATAATTATATCACTGAAAAAAGATATACATCGAGATCCTTTAAAAATCCACAGGGATCTTTACAGGCTCTACAAGCATGGGTTTTTTGTAGATATGAACTTAAAAAACAATATAGACAGTAGTTCAATTAGACTATTCATAAAGGAGTATTTAAAGGAGAAGAGTAGTTCTCAAAGAAAAAGTGAAGTCCAGGAAGAGTATGTAATGTTCAGAAGCAACAGATCACATGTACTGGTATTCCAGAAATAAATTCTGTTTAACTTAAATTGTTTTAAAATAAATACCTGTAAATGGATGTCTTTTGAATTTGGGTACTTTTTTATTGTATATTTATAACACAAAAGTTTAATAGCTATAAACATAACTTTGAGATAGGTTTTCTGTGTTGCTTATAGGTTGTAAAACATTTAAGAACGCTTACACAGAAAAAAAAATTAGGTATTTGTGTTTCACTGGAGAAATTTCCTTACTCATAACATCTAAAACAGAATGACTTTTTGCATTCATTGTGAATTCTTTAGAATGCTATTGATTACATATTGGGAACATATTTTCTCCTATCAGATATCTCTTGAAAGCAATTTAAAGGATAATCAGATCTTATGTAACCTTGAAAGATGAGTCTGTTGAACATGATTTCTACCTTCACTCCTAATTATTGTAGCACTGTATATCACTAGATGCCAGTTGAAGCAATCAGAGTGTTCAATTTTGCCTTACTCTTTGAATAGCAGGGGTTGATGCATTTTGTTTTCCACTAAGGTCATGTCCTAGTTTACTCCAAGCACACTCTTTTGCCACTGCTTCAGACACTAGAACACAATTAACAGTGTCAGATCCTGTTAACGTTTACATCATAACTGGAAGCAGATATTAAAGTGAAGTGCAAATTAAAGGCTGCTAAAAGGGCTGCCACTAACAATTATGGTGGGGCAGTATTAAATTTCTCATTTGTTTCCAAAGGTCAGATTAATAAAGCTGCATGGCACATTATCATAAAGGGTGGACCCAGCTGTCTGCTTTGATTATGCTTAAAAGTCTAGTGTTTCTAAGGAGACTTTGAAAGGAATGAATGCATCTATTTTAACTAGCAGTTTAAATGTGGGTAATTATTAAACCCTTTTCTGAAGAGATCCAAAGCAGACGTTGCTGTCGATCAAATGTCTCTCTGCTTTTCAATTTACAAATATAAAATATAGGTTTCTTTTATAAATTCCTTTCAGTTTTTAATTCTTAACTTTTAAATACCTTCCCAAGTATCTGAAAAGCTAATGCCTTAGGTGAACCAGCTGTAAATTAAGCTTCACCAAATACGAATACTAGACCTATCTGTATCTATTCCAACACAACTTAATGAAACTTTCTGGTTTGCTTTTTCTCCTCTTTCTCTTTTTCTTGATTCAGAAGGATTTTCAAGAATTGTATTCAAAGAAATTGTGTGTTTTTTTGTTTTGTTTTGTTTTTCCCCTCAGAAAATGAACAGCAACAGTTTTCTGCTATGTTGTCTACATAGCTATATGAAAAAAATTCTCTCTACCATTATTTCTCCTGTGAAGAACATAGGGATCTTTAGGAAAAATGTTAATTGTATGGTATCTAGTACAGATACCTGTCCACCTATCTAACATCATACTAATAATCTAATGCCCTGATACATGAATAAGCCAAATCCTATGGGTGTTACACAAATGAACATAACTTAATATCACAGGTATATTCCCCATTTGGTACTTAAAAGACCTCTAGTGTTTTAAATTTTTTTGAAGATAAAATCCAGATTTGTTGATAGATAGAGAGCAATCCCTTTCCCCCCAGAATTTACACTGGAACTGATCCCCATTTATGCACAACTTCAGAAAATAATTTCAGTGCAAAGGGACACTACTGGGCTTTAAATGAGGAAAATTTTGTCTTCTGAAGGTCCTTTTTGGACCATCTGGATGTTGGACAGTCATAGGTATTTCACAGATTAGAACTACAAGCAGTAATTTTCTAGAGCCAAATGCAACCTTCTATGCTTTCTTCCTAGTAATACAAATTCTGAGAATTTTTGCAAATAGCTTTTTAAAGTTGTATTAAAATGTGAAAATGAATTAGACATTGTAAAAAAAAAAAAAGTGTTTTTTTTTTTTTTTTTTTTTTTAAATCCACTTAAATTAACAAAACTGACAGTATCCTGTGAATTAAAAGAAAACTACTGTTTTGGGAAAAAGTTGCCAGTAGTTACTAAGATACAGATCTTCATATGTTGCTGAAGGAATTGAATGATTTTTCAGGTTTAAACTGAAAATGAGATTACGTATGATGGTACAAATTCCAGGGAACCAGAATAATGTGTTTTGTTTTGGTTTTTTATTTTATAATCCAGGTTATAATTTGGAAACAACAAAGGAAAAAGGAAAAAAAAAGTTAATTGACTGTATGATGATTTGAGTAACCAACATGTCATAAAGAAACAGATGTGTTTGTAGCATACCAAGGAAGGTTTTCTTTGCAGGGATAGAGCAGTAATAAAAAGTATTACATATGACACTACTTGAACCTCATCTGACATACTGTATCTATGTCTGAATGTTCATGTTTCAGGCTGAATTGAATTTAATCTTGAACATGTACAGAGAAGTGCTACAGTGATCAGACAGTATTTTATAAATGAAAAATCAAGATCTTGGCTTGTTTTGCTTAGCAGAATGGAAGACCTGAAAGTGTTCTGGGAAAAATGCTTGAAAAGAGTATGGAAATCCTGAGATAAAAAGTCAGCTAGGTTATCATTATTTTAAACAAAAAGCAGTTCTCCTTGTATGCAGCAAGACATATCTCATGTGCAGATTATTCCTCTTTGCATGAATTAACATGGTAACACCAGATTTTAAAATAGCATGAATGATTGCCTGTGAGTGATAAAGTAAAACTGAAATGAAACCAGCATTAGGATGAATATCCCTAGTTCTGTGGGACTAAGGAGGAGTAGACAAATTTGTTTCAGTTCATGCAGTGATACATCAATGAAATAAAACCCCTCAGGAAATTGCCTGGAGATGGTAGAAGGACCCACAGCCTCATCTTTAAATTGAAGCATGGCTTCTCCAGTGTGTAATACCTTAATCCGGTTGCCAAAATGAGGGCTGATGGGGAAATAATGTTGTAATCAGGAATGACAGTGATGGAAAATAGGAACCATTTGCTTCAAAGATTAAGCAGACCTGAGTAGATACTCTTGTCAGGTGTGCCCTGTAATGAGAAATAGTCCTCACATGCTGACTTGGAGCACACAGGCACTCCTGAAAGTTGAATCTTTCTGCAAACACCTTGACATGTTCTCATTTAAACCTGTTACTGGCCTCTGGAAGATCCAGTCTCAATTTTTCATACCAGCCATTCATATCTTTGATGATCTGACATGGAAGAAAGTAATCCATATTCTCAAAAGAGAACATGTGTAAGGCTTTAAAATGCAACCTCCTTGAATGTTCAGCGCTAGGATATGCCTTTGAACTTCCAAAGCTTTTTAGAGATCACATATTTGAAGTAACTTCTAGATTTTTCTCATAGTCATGGAACACAGCTTCCATTTTCAGATTCCAAGGAAGAATGGACTTCATGGGACAGTCTGAGTGAAAACAGTTCAGGGGAACATTCAGTTTGGATTATGTCTTTACCTGTGTATTGTTTGTCATTTGACCTATGCTTCCATCATCTTGGAGGACATGATGAATCTTCAAGAAATAAGTGTATTTTATTAATTAATAGTGAAATATTTTCTAATCTTTAAGATGTTATCTGAAATCCTAATAGGATAAATTACTAATGATTCTTAAAAGGTTTCTTGATATGATGTATGAATAACTGTCAGAAGTTTATCTTACAAAATTGTAATGGTTGACAAGGTTTGCCAAATTTTTTTTTGTTGTTCAGATTCTAAAGGGATATCCATATGGTATCATGGCAATGGTAGTAACAAACTGTCATTCTGTGTGCATAAGCTAAATTTATCATTGATAAAGTCATAGTTGATCCTTGGTTAAAATCATAAATCATTACACATCTATAAGCAAGTGCCTTTGTATCCGAAAGTGAAATGATACAGTAGGATGGTTTCTCCTCTTCATGCTTGCTGGACTTCAAAGCATGAAGAATCTATTTGCACATATGTTGCAGTGGCTATAATTTTTTGTTTTTCTAGCATGTGGCTTCTTGTCTAGATTCAGCCTAAGCATAGGCTTAGATTGCTGTGCCGGCAGAGCAATACCAAAACTTTCAGAAATAAGGTTCAAATTATTTCCTATTTAGATTATGCAAAAAGAACACAGACACAATTGTGAATGCTGGCCCAGTAGCAGTAATCAGTGAAATCTCGATGTTTTTTTATTCTGTAAAAAAAACCTGGAATCCAGAATAGCATTGCTTCAGTAAGAATTTAAGAAAAACTTTTATTATGGTTCAGAAATAAATAAATCTGAGAATATTAAAGCAAGTATTTTTCTTAGCTTTATAAAATCTTGCGTAGTGCTGATTAAATGAAGGCTCTCAGGAGGAAGGGGAGAATAAAGAATTACAGCAAATAGAAAGGCATACAAAAATCCCATTTGTATTATAAGTGCCACCAAAGTTCTAATTATCACACATTGATTCTTCCTCATAAAATGTAAAAGCTGTGATTTTGTAGCTTTAAGAAAATTGCCCACTAAGAATGCCCTACAAATGGGGAAAAAAACCCAGTAAAATAAAATTCGGGTATCCTAATTTCTATGGTTAAAGGATCATATATGTAGCTTGCGCGCTGGTCTAATTAGCAGTAATCTTGCCTCTTTTTCCCAGAAACGGTGAAATATCTCGTTACTCTATAATCGTCACTGACATCTCAAAATAAAGGAAGCATATACAGTTATGAGTATGATTGATGACATAAAAGTGGCAGAACTCATATAGCATCATAAACTCTAAAGAGAATGTATTTATATTACTTAAACAGAGTCTTTCTAGGGTTGTTCAACATGCTGCTATGTACATATATATGAATAAACTTTTAGAAATACACGTGTACGTGTTCACAGCCATACACACACAAAATAACACAATTCTGCCATAAATAGATGGGGTTTTAGTTTTTAGTTTTGTTGGTTTTGCCAGTTTAATGATGAAATCAGTTGCTCAAAGAGTGAATCTACGCTCCCACTTGTTCACAATGAAGAATGTCACAGTTACTTAGTTCTTTGATATTTCAGTCAAAATGCAGCTTAGTTTTAAACTATTTTTATTATAACTTTGTAAATACAGTTTAATAATATATATTGACACTAACTGACAAATTTAGATTTTTGTTTTTACTCTTGTACATTATTGAAACCTGTTATCTTTACATCTAGTGATAAAAATGAATGTAAAGCAAAGGGGTTTACATTATTTTTTTTTTTTTTTTTAGAGTTCACATGATCTACACTTCTTTACATGCTTATCTAATAAAATCATAACCCTTGTGCAGGTACTTGCTGTTTAACGCTGAAGTTTAAAAGCTTACTTTTAGTGTAAGAAAAATAAACAAAAATATTTAAAACTTAGGTTAGATACTTAATGCAGTCAGTGCGAGTATTTTCTGTACCTTTCATTGATATAAGGGCAGATAGAAAACATGCTGAAAGAAGTATGAAGCTATTTCCATACAAAAGTTAATAATGATACTGAATGCAGAAACTTGTCTATGTGGTAAAGATGACTTTAAATTATATATTGGGATGGCTGCTGGTAATAACAGATAATTTTGCACATGGCTAGTCATTATTTAGACTGTTCATAAATTTGAAAGAGACCTGGCTGGATAAAGACCTGAGCAACCTGGTCTGACTTCATAGCTGACCCTGCATTGAGCAGGAGCATGGACTAGAAACTTCACAAGGTCCCTTTCAACCTGAATTACTTATGACTCCTGATTCTTGTTCTGTGCATTTCCAACTTTTCTTAAAAGCGTGGTCTCTGCTTGACAGAGACCACTCTAAACATTAATGATGTAATGAAAAATATCACAAAGTCACTTGATAACAATTTTTTTCACAGGGTAGTAAGCCTTGCTGGTTGGAAAACTGTATCAAAAATTTTTAAGTGAACAGCAAATATTTTTGACCATACCAAGTGCAATTTTTTTAAATTTAAACTTATTACATCTTGAATTACTGTATTATTAGAACCCAATCCAGATCTCTGCAACAGAAGTTTAAATATTTTCTTTTAAAAATAATTCAATGTAAAAGAAAAACTATCATTGAAATGTAGCATTTCATTCTGTTGATGGAAGTGGTCAGGTTGCCCTTACATAACAGTAAAGGCAATATTGTGACATGTAACAAAGATGAGCTCTATCAATTAACAGGTTATTTGGGTTTAATATAATGTCTTTAATACAAACCCCGAGTTTAGGCCTTTTTCTGTTCCAGAAGACTCGGAATTAGTTTTTTTCCCTTATTTGATCCTTCCATGCTTTGCCTTTATATGAAAATAATGTTAAATAAATAGAAAAAAACAAAAACAAAAAACAGGCAAAGGAGCAAAAATCCCATCTCATCATCTTCATATCTGGTGCAAATGATTTTCCCTTGATATGCCTGCATAAGAGCATTGTTGAGTAAAATAAATACATTAGTGGAAGATGGAGTTAAGGATTTGCCGTTGGACCATGCATTAACTTAGAGTAGACAGGAGTAAAATTTTCTAGAGTTACAGCATTGGAACCATTTGTTTCTCAGAGGTTTCACTCACAGGTATTTCAGTAGTGTAGGGATTACCATTTATTTAAAATATATTTCTATTTGTGTGTCCTCCTTACTATTTAAGCAAAACAATGTGGCATACTCCAAAATGTACACAAAATCAGTAGTGAGGACTGGAATAGTAAGATTATTTTGGTACAAACAGAATATCTACCCAGATCAGGAATGAGAACTTAGGAAAACACATTTCTTGTGAACCTTTAATAGGCTTTAAATACATATTTTAAACCTTCGTTTGAAGGTATCATGTCATCTACTGCAAATTAATAAAATTAGCAGGAAATCCCAAGCCTTTTTCCATCCATTTCTTTATTTCCACTTCAATTTGAAGTGTTGAATTAGGCAAAATTTAGAAGTGTAATGTAGTTCAAGATTAAAATGTATCAGCGGAAGTATCCAGTAGTACAATGTTGTTGGTTTAAGTTTGGGGTTTGGGAGGTTTTTTTGGTACAACATGTCACCAAAACATGACTATCTGCATGAGTGTATAACACTCAGTCTGGATAAATGCTCTTTAAAACATTAGCATTTTTCATATGTCTATATTCCAACATACTAGCTGGGCATACTGATTGCTGAATGTGCAGGTGTGTGACCTGTTATGATCCTCTTTCCTTGCTTATTAAAAGAGTCTTTTTATAGGGCCACTTATCTTTATAGGAGGTCAATTGCAAATGATACTTCTTCCTTGCCTCTCCAGAGAGATATCATGAGACATATGAAGCCTGTTTACTTTCTTTCAAGATTTTCTGCACTGACGGAGACTGCTCTTTTCCCATGCCTACTTTATTCTTCCAATTGTGGCAAATACTTAGAGGTTCAGGGAATCATAAATGCAAGTAAGCTACATGCTAGCCATACAGAGCATGAAGGTCAGTACTTGTTTCCCACACTGGGATTACAGTGTCCCATCAGACACTTTAGCAATCTGATCTAGTTGCTATCAGAAAAGTCAATATTTGCATTTTGTTGAATATGCATCTCCACCAGTCTTTGGAAAATGGGCTATTTGGTGTCTGTGCTTCTATGATTTTCTCGTTTGCATGCGCAAGATACTATCTGCATATCCTCTAATGATTCAAAGACAATGCCGTATGGAGTTATTAGATTATTAGGATTGCTATTCTAAATTAAACAGGCTTAGAATTTGATGTTCTTTAATTTCAGCTAGGGCACTGGAAGGACAACTTGAAAAAAAACAAAAAAATGCTTTAATTCATAGAATGTTAAGTGTACACAGAGAAGTTATTTTAGTTCATGGTATGTTTGCGTATCACTTTGTGAACTCCTAAATCATACTGATTGCTGGGAAACATTAGTTTACCTGATAACAGTAGTTCAAAATAAATTATTGATTTTTAAATGGCCTAAAAAGTACCTAAGCAATGGAATTTTCATGAAAACTAATTTGAATATGTGGATTT
Source organism: Nestor notabilis (assembly GCF_000696875.1). Classification (NCBI taxonomy): domain Eukaryota; kingdom Metazoa; phylum Chordata; class Aves; order Psittaciformes; family Psittacidae; genus Nestor; species Nestor notabilis. Next base: position 58,204 of record NW_009918608.1, read on the forward strand.
TTTAACTGGTGTGCAATCACGTTTTGTAGGCCAGAGTCAAAAGTTGTTCCGTATGGGCAGAATCTTGTATACATATATTGAGCCTGATTGACTTCACTGTGATTCTGCAGGTGTGTTGAATTTTTGACTGCAGACAGAGACTTGGAGTACATTGTTCTGAAAGCTTTTATAATGCAGAAAAAAACATAATTTTCAAAGATCTATAGAAGTATCTTTGCAATAAATTTATAAATATTGTTCCCTTATGCTTTGGAAAATATTGGGTAGAGATCAGTCATTTAAATATTTGTAGCTCTTTTCAGACTGATTCAGTTAATGAAAATACTCTTACTTTCCAAATGCCAGTGATATAGACTATCATAAAAGATTATGAAGTCACTTGCCAACAGTGATGAAGTTGAGTTAGAAAAGGTGGGCCATGATTAGCACAAAAATAAGGGCCAAAAAAAAAAAATCCTGCAATCTTCCAGGAGTGGATGGAAACAATATATTTTAAAGTTTTCTTTTCAAATGAATACCTGTCCTTAAACATAATTTTGACCAGCCAATTTAATCATGCCTGTTATCATCTGTAGAAGACGGAGCTGGACATCAGAAAATTTAGGGAAGTGTTTTAAGATACTAAGAAGGAGACCTGGGCACTTCTTCCGGCACCAATCTCAAAATAAGAAATAAAATCTGGATACCAGTGAACCAATTTAGTTATTTGTGCTTTAATTTTTCCTTGCTCTTTGACCTAGGACTTGTGAGCTCTAGTAACCTTTACATTGACTATGTGAATCATATGATGTATACAAAGAAGGCTAACATACTCATAAATTCTCACTTCATCCAGAATGTTTTGTAACTCAAGATGGTGACACTACTTTGAGAAATACTAGAAGATTTTCCACTAAACAAATAGACTGGGAGGAAAGCTTTCCTAGAAGTCAGGAACAGGAGATCTTGGGGGCTAAGTGTTGTTATTTTCTAAATTAAAAATAAACAGTAGCAGTTTATCAGCCATGAAATACAAAAGCAGATGCTGCAAAGATAACATTAAATTTAAAACTGTCTATAGAATGTACAACCTCTATTTTGAAGGAATGCTCATGTTGTATTAATAGCTGGTTTTGTCAAAGTTATGGAGCACCTATGTAATCCAGCCAGCTAGTGAAAAATACCTTTATTTACAGAATCTGTATGTGCAGTTATTAGTGGTTCTTTTTTTCCCCAAGATCACTATGAGAGAAGGTAGGCCTTTCAGAAGCAGGAACTGAAATCCATATTACATCAAGTGAATTTGTTAAAACTATGTGAAGCCTGCGGCGAAACGACTTGAGAGGCAGACCCCTACTTATTGATTCTGTGAGTCTGCCTGGTCTTTCCGCACATACGTATAATCACGAGCTCGAAATCCACAATGTATTCATTTAAATGCCAATGCGTATGTATGGATTTCTGAAACTTGGTCATGTCGTGTAAAACAGAAACTGAAAGCCAGATTCAGAATGGAAAAACCAGATACATTTTAGATGTGCAGAATTCTTCAACTCCGCTTTTCAAGGCACATAGAAATGCCTTTTCATTATTATTTCCTCGCTGCTAAATATTCCATATTTCATCTTTTTTGTTACTGTGTGAGTTTTTGTTTGGTTGGTTTTGTATTGCTTTATTTTCCTGAGAGGCAGAGGATGGAAAATGCCTCACCTTTTATGTATTGACGTGTTTTTCTGGAGTTAGAATGTCATCTTGAAGAATATCAAACTGACTTTTTGGCTCTTGGGCTGAAATATTTGGCTAGTCCTATACTAAATAAATAATCAGCAAATTATAAATAATTTGGTAGTCATTTTATTCTACTAAATAATAAAATTCATATAATGAAAAAATAAACCATTCCATTTTATATTATCTGAAAAATTGATAACTAGTTTGTGGTTTTTACATTATTCAGATAACAGAAAATGTGTAATATATTTGGATTTGATCTGCTGCTTCTCTTCAGTGACACAACTACGAGGCTTAGCAGAATATGTATTATCTACTCATTTCTAAACCCAGAAATATTTATGTTGCCTAAAGAGATATTTGAAAACCAGAAGTATTATTTCTGTGGCCCTCAATGGTGTAGTAGGCTTTGATTATAGTCTAAATGATAGTCAGAATAATCACTGGGATTTCTTCAAATATATGAATGTGTTAGTTAACTACTTGGTACTAAAATTATATTTGGTGCTTGTATTTTAAAAAGAGAGCTGCAGTCAATAGGTGGTATAACGCTGCCTATTTTTTCAGTAATAATTAATGTCCACAAAATTACTGTTACCTTGATTTCAGTTTGCAAATATCACCAACAGAAAGCCATGTGCCTTACATGCAAATTTACAATGAAATGCTCAAGGCCAGGTTGGATGGGGCTTTGAGCAACCTGGTCTAGTGGAAGATGTCCCTGCCCATGGCAGGGTAGTTGGAACTACATTATCTTTAAACTGTTCTGTGTTTCTAAGGGGATGTTAAATGCTTTCTCTTTTATAGTAATTGTGTTTAAGATAATGTTTGCTATGTGTACTTGTTAAAACTATATGCCAGGCAAACAAACCTTATTTTCCTTTTGTTTTTTTCATTTCCCTTTTAATATCTTAAGTTTTGAGCAGTGCTGTGAAAATTCTGTTAAAATAATTGACTAAAATCCAGCAAACCCAAGCAATCATTTGTTTTAGAATGCCATAAAATAAAGCTAGAAAACTTGCTTTTTTTTTTTCTTTTTTAGTTTAAAAACAGTTTATTAATAATATAAATGCTTGAAAAGATGTTGAAGCTAAGGAAATGATGGACTGGAATTTGTTTTAGTTATTGTAATTTGTTTTTCTGAGCTTATTGTTTGGACTGATAAATTCTATATTGCATATCATCATTTCATCATTAAGAGAGTGTAAAACTTTTGAAGAGAAATTAGAATATATAAAAGTTACATTTGGTATGCTAAATAGCTAGTGAACTTACAACCCTGTTGAGGTTGCAGAAAAAAAGTGTTGTGTACCATGTAATGCTTTTTAATATAATGATACAAACCGAAAAGATACTAAATGACGTGGGAAGAATTTTTTTCACTCCAGACAGTAATATCATTTCTAATAGAGGGGGCCAAGGTTACAGGAGTTCTTAAGTCCTCTAAGGACAGAAAAGGCATGCATTCTGTAATGTGAAATGGGTTAAAGTGGGAGATATAACTTAGATTCCTATGCAAGTTTGAAGAAAGCCTGTGAAACGAAATTGTAAGCCATCTACAGGTAAGTAAAATCTGAGTTTGAGTACATATCAAAGATGAAACTGGTTGCAAAAGGTTAATTTTATGGCTGTAATTAAAAATCAGTTAAAGATATGTTTACAGTGACCTGGTTATATAGTCTGGCAAGAAACACATAAACTAGAGCCTATAAATATTATTTGTTGTATAAATGTTATCTGTTGACAGCTGTCAGATGTAGGGCAACTCTAACCTTAATGTACAACTAGTCTAACTAGTGTTACAAAATATGAATTTTTTTGAGTGAAAGTAGTTTGTTAGCTAGTCTTGTGTTGATTAATAGAGCTGCTGCTAGCACAGAATCTAGCAGAGGAAAGAACCTGCTTCAAGTCTGCAAGCATAGTGTGCAGCTGTGTCAGTTGAAAGGAAGATTCAGGAAACAGGTATGAACCCTTAATGTTAGGTTTTGAGAAGCTTAATCAGAATTGCTTGCTACCCTAACCACTTCACTCCCTCCCACTGGGCAGGCATCACTTTCTGATTTTGTCATGTAGAGGTTAATATGCTCTTCTAGGATGTGAAAGATCTGAATTTGAGTCAGGTCCCACTGATTTTACTGTTGAAATTAGACCATAATGCAGCTCAGAAAGATGGGGAAAACTGAGAAACAATTTAACCCTGTAGGCCCTCAGATATTTTGTTTGTTTTAATTCAACCTAAGGTGAATGTTATTTGTCAACAAAGTCTAATCAGAGGTTATTCTGAAAATTACAGTGTTGAGTTAATGAAGCAGCTGTGGATATTTTGTAGTTTAGTGTCTGTAACCTTACAAAAATTCCATGAAAGAGCATAGAAAATCCTTTTAGGCAGAAGAACAAACACTGTTTTGGACTATCCTGAGCTTCCTTCCTACACACTAACTAATATAATTCATGTGGTTTTCTGGTCCAATGTGCTCTTAAATGCTCATCTGGCCCACGTAGCTGCAGCTATAGATTCCACATGTATCTCTCTGTTGAAGATTCCTGCATGTATGGGTTGTCTAACCATAGATATTAGAGTCTGGTAGTCTAAAATGCGGGAATTAGTGTTAGCCCATGCAGTACTCCTCTGTAGCTAATTCATACTCCAAGAGTTCTACTAAAGTTACACTTTCTGTGTCTTTATTTTTGGCACCAAATGACAGTGCATTTTGCACATGTAGCACATCAAACCTGGTCAGATTTTCATGGAGAAATCATGTATCTCTAGAAAAATAATACAGCTGAACAGACCTTGCTTGTCCTTTAATGTCCTCAAGAGTTTTAATCTGAGAGTTTCTTCTGTAGGTTTTCCTGTCATCGTTTCTCATGGTACCTCCTTAACCTAGAATATACAAAACCAGCCTCCTGACTTTTAAACACTGGGTGGATCACAAGCCATATTCTTCTGTGCCTAATGGATATTTTGCTTATTTGGTTGCAGAATTTTGAACTGAAGAGCTAGCCCCAGTATGAGATTACATTTGTAATCCTTGCTTGCATTAAAGGAGTCCAGAATTTTGTCTCAGAGGAAACCATTACAATATTTGCAAACCACTAATCTGTTCAGGGATTTTCTGCTGTTTATCTAGGGCAAATTTATTGTCTAGTGATCCTCTTTAGTATTTCCTTATTTGGAGGAAACACTGTTAAGATAGGCAGGACAAAAACAGTATAGAAGATAGAAATTAATCATACCAAAATCAAACTATCATGAATAAACTCACATAGAGCGTAAAGTTGGTGTGGTCCTATGTTTATCATTCAAAAGTAAAACAAAAACCAAAAAGCAAGTAAAAAAATCTAACCTGGATCTTGAAAAAAATCTGTAGTTTCTTCAGATTTTTTTATTTGACTCAGCTGTACACATTTGAAATGTCTGATTGCAATAGAAGTGGATGTGTTATTGTTAAATGTTTATATTACAGTATAAGATGTCTGAATAGAAAAAGGTTGTATTATTTGAAAGTTTTCTTGGGAATCACTAATATTCACTTAAAAGAATGGTTGAAAAATTAGGATAGACAACAGACATTAAAAACCTTAGGTCATGAAGACTGTGTGCTTAAGGTAGTATGTTTTCACTGAATCAAATGTGTAATATACATTAGAATTTTCAAAAGAAAACCTAGATTTATGTCAGTATGCAGGAAGATGATTGTACTCATACTTAGGTTGTCTAACATGCCAAACAACTTTCAACTTGAATTGAAGAAATGAATCTCATATTTGTTTATTTTACATTTCAGTAGTAAGAAACTACTTCAGTCTTTCTATTTTTCTGGGGTGTGGCATTCTGTCATTGAGAAGAGAGGCAATTTTTATGTCTCTCCATACCATCTAATGTTAAAATTGGAATTCTATCTGTAAGATAACAGAACTCATGCATATCACAGTTCGGTTTCTGATGTGAACTTCTCTATCAACAGTCAGGCAAAACACATCTATATCAGCCTCTCTCTTTCAGAGTTTATTTCTGTGTATAAAGTTTATCTATGTACCAAACCCAATAAAAAGATACTTCTGGCAATTGCAGCACAGAACACAAACAGGGAAGGGAAGACTGAGAAGATAAAAAAGATGCTCCTAGCAAGTCATGACATAGACACAAAGCAGTGCCAATAACCTAATAATGAGACACTTAAATTTTGAATGTTTCTGTCAAAATGGTTTCTGAAACACATCTATACCTATATGTATGAGAATTTTTAATAGTATGAAAAGCAGTGGAAAAAGTTGAAGATCTGAAAACAGTGTTTCCCTTTTCTTTCCAAATCTCATACTATTTCTTGAAGCTAAAATTGGATTGGATATTATGCTAATAAGAACAACTTTAATTTCAATAGTTAATGTGTGTTTATATGGTACTAATTTCCTTTTTTTTCTGGGAGCTGGTTACATTACCCACCACAATAGGAAATAAATTTTCTGTGCCATGTTTTGTACTTAGTAAGAATTTTATGCTATATCTGCTATGCCAGCAGTCACTTTCTTTCCATCCCCATCTATCTGTACTATCCATAGAAAACAAAATTCTTTTATAGGTATATTCGTTGAGCATTGATGATGTTTTTTTCTTTTTAGGAGGCTTCTCTCTAAATTTTTTTTATTAGTGAAACATGGTGAAAATGTAAGTACGCTGTATCATGACAAGTTTAAAACTAAATGAGATAAAGCCACAGAAGCAGAGGAAATTATATTTTCACATTATCTATTACTGCAGGAAAATTTTAGATTTATGTAAAAGTCCCCAAAGCTTGAGAACTGGAGTTTGCCTAATATACATTGGGATTTCTTTAGGCGGATCTTCAGCATACAGCATGAGTTTAGTATTCCTACTTAAGGCATTTTTAATTGGAAAGTGTGATTTAACACAGGAAATGTTATAAATTCTGAAATCCACTGAGCCTTGTGGTAGTAGTTCCAAGGTACCATGCAGCAAGAATGTAAGGTTATTAGGAACAAGAAGAGCTAATATTCCTCAGTAACACCACTATTGTAGTGTTGATGATGGTGTACTCAGGGTTTACAATGCACACATGCATCTCACAACTATAGGCAGCAGCCTGAAAAGTCTGACTGCTACCAAATTTTCTAGGCTCTACAACAGAGAAAGTTAAAATAGACAAACGAGGAAACACAGAGGGAATTGTGTTCTTTCACCTCTCTGAAACAATATTTTACCGGTAACCTTCCTGTGTTCTGTCATTTACCCTGATAACTCCGGATTTGCTCTTATGGTCTGTAAGTAGGATGTCAGTTCCACTGTGATTACAGAGCAGAGACCCACCCCTAAGCCTGGTTATGATGGGATCACAGAGAAAAAAGAAAGCTTCTGTAACCCTAAGGAGAAACCATAAAGACAGGGAGAGCTGTATGCTGGTGTGCCAAGAAAGCTGAAGATCAGATGGAGGAGATTTCAGGCTGACACATGACTTTTAGTACAGCTTTCAGCAATAATTCGTTTTTCAGTGGTTGATTTCACAACCGATACTTTAAAAAATGTAATCTACCTTAAATGCCTATCTGCAATTTCAGGCTTCAGAAGTTTGATGCCAGTGTTTAGAACATGAACTGTTCATGTTCTTCTACTGCACTGCCCACAAGTTACAAGAGCACTCGGGTCCCTCCCTGCCATCCCATTCTACAGAAGAAGATGTATTTTGTATATTTTAAATTGATCAGGAATCATGTTTAAAATTAACTGATTTTAAATAGCAGCAGGCTTATGAAGTTTTATTTCTATTGCAGGTAAGATTTAAGTTTTACATCATGCCTACTGAAAAAAAATGGTGGAAAAGGCCTATGTATTTCTCCATATTAATGCATATGACATGAACATTGGCACAGAAGCCATCTATGATTTAAGTTACAGATACAGGTTGCAGGTACCAGTTACAGAGAGAAATGAGTTTTAAGAGGATTGCATATGATTGTATGATTGCAGCTCTGACCTTCCCACACTTTCAGTGAGCCACAGGTAAAAGTCCTGTACAAATTTTAGAAAATTTAAATTTGTTTTTAATATAGCACTTGGGGCTATTTAAAAGCAGATGATTGAGTGAAAGAACAAACAAAATGATGGACTAGTGAATACAGCTAGCAATGAAATAGACAAACAAATCCAGTGACAATGCTAAGCTAAAGTTAACTCATCTTGCAGATAATGACTGTCTTTAATGACTGTAGTGAAACTTTTTACTAGCATTAGGAATGTGTTTGCTTAGGAGAGGTCTTACAGACCTAGCACAATAAGTTTAAGTGCTGGATGAAGGTTAGGTAGCATTAAAATTTCTTTGAAACCCTCTCTCTCTTTAATAAAGCTCCTGGTTACTCTACTTCATGTAGGTTGGGGTTTTTTGCTTTAATAATGAGCTGTGTCCAAAAGCAAATTAGCTGTTTCCTAATCACTACATAGCTAACTATTTATCAGCTACCTGAGAATTAGTTACACTTTTTTTCCTTTTTTATATCTGGCTTCTTTAAAAAATGAAGATTACATGGAGTAATCTTTTTTTTTTCCCCCCTCTCCTCCGTTAATGTTAGTCACCTCATAATAGCTTTTTAAACCCATTGATCAGATTGAGTCAATCTTGAAAGAGAAATTGAAAACTCAGAAGTACATTCTACTAGTTTTGTTATAATCAGCAACTTTACAAAATGAACTACTTAATTAGTATCTCAGAGAGGAAAGGACATGTTTTCAACAAATGCTGCACATGAGTAATGTCAGGCCATCTACCATATACGTGCTGGCATGTCATCTGGCTCATACATCTATATGTCATCGGTCTAGTCACCATGTACTCTCTGTGTTATCTGGTAGTGTGTTATAGGAGGCATAGGTTTACTGTGGAAGAGGAGAAAATTTTGGGGCAAAGGAAAGTAAAGAGAAAAGGCAGACCTGAGAAAGATAAAAGACAAAAATCTGAGAAACCAAGTTTCGTTAGACTGTTGGCTCACAGATCAATCTATGTTCTTTATTTTTCTTACTGGATGATGCCCAATGATTGTCATTTACTTAGTAAGGAATTGGTATAAGTTCATAAAAGAGATGGAAAAGGCAAGCTGTATTATAAACTTAATTCTTCTGGTACTGAATGGAGGACTAAGTGCCTTCCACAGAGTACACCTTGGATGTTGTGTAGGTAGTACTCAGGTTTTAAACAGAAACATTAAACCTTAATCCTTATACAAGCAGGTATATGGGCCTTTGTACTAATTTTTTGTTCATATTCTCAGGGCTGAATCATGTGGGCTTTGAACACCCTATTCAAATTAGTCATTAGCATGCCTGTCTTCCCTCTCTGGCTTCCACATATTCCTCACAGGAATGGATCGTCTACGTGGACAGTTGGCTGCTGATGTGTGTGTAAGGTCTTTGTTTTACCATAATGTCTAAGAAAGTGCGTAGCATTTGGAGAACTGAGTTGCTATTAACACACTTAAATCTGCCTTATGACTGATTTGTATTAAATGAAGCTTGGCTATCTTAAAATTAATTTTATAGAAAGTCATCCAGTACCAGTTTGCATACGGTTCTATTATAATAACACTACACTGTTTATGAAGAATCAGTATTATTCTGTGGTGTTAATATGCTGTTCATGGGAGTGTTGCTGTGTAGTAACAGGTACAGTATTTTGGGGGAGAACTAAATTATTAAGATTCCTTCTTCTTACCTTTACTAGAATTCAAGAAATGAACATGAAAATTACCTTGGGGTGGGTAAGGATTTTTTTTTCACTTTTAAAAAAGTTTAACTCAGAAGGAAGGAGGCATTCAGAAGATGCAATTATTTGAAGCTGGAGTAGCAGAAATGGGAAAAAATGAAAAGAAAGAAGTGGTAGGTTCTGTACTTTAGAAGTAATGACACAAAATCCTGTTCTAAAGTATTTCAAATGACAGCAGGGAAGAGAGATGTGCATGTGTATTAGTGTAGAATGAGCAGTATTCATCATTTTCCTGAAATGACACTAGAAAGAATACTCATTTCATTGCAAGAGAATAGAAGAGATGAGGGATCTGAACAGATTATAAGACTCCTGTACTGTGTTATCTGTTGTCAGATTTTTATATGGTTAAAGCTTAACCCTAGGTGTACCTTCTATAAAAAAGCTTTATACTACAGAGTATCATTAATGTGAATAGTATTAATGGAACAAGCTGTGAAAGGAACAGGAATTGCTTTCCAGTATAGAAACTGACTGCACTATTTCAGAGATATATGGAGAAAACTTTCTCAGTAGGGGGAAAATTGAAGGTATACTCAAGCTTGGACAAATTTTCAACTGAAGTTGCTGGTCCTCTTTTGTTTCAGAAATACATCAAAATTCCATGGTGACAGTGAATTGAGACTTCTCAGAATTTATTGTAATGCTTTCAGAACTGAGGGGATTTTTACCATCAGTAAATTCTATTGCCTTCAAGTATTTTAAATGTGAGCTGATTCGGTATCCTGTGCCCTCAGCGAAAATACAACTACTGTCTATTACAGTCTCAACTACTTTATCTGGTCAGTTTTTTCAAGTGAATGTCTTCCCATAGAAAGTTTTGGTTTTTTTTTTTTCCAATAAATTTATTTTTTCTAGTAAAAATCTATATAACTGAAAAACATTAACCAATTCTGGCAAGAATAGTGTTTTCCAGTCAGCTTCATTCAATATGATAGCTATTCTTTCAGTGTCCTTAGCATCAAAGTGTTTACTAGTGCATTTTAAACTCTTCTGTGACCCTGAAGTGTGTTGAATATTAAATGAATCAACTGACGTGACTTTCAGTGTATTTGGTGATTTTATCACATGCTGGAAAGTATGTTATGGGAGGTGAAAATCTGAAGTTAAAGTCTTATCTAACAGAAACTTGTATTTATACTTATTTGATCACCAGCATTCTTTATTCTTTAAGATTTTAGTTCATTTCCTTTTGAATTTATAAAATACTTAAGCATAAAGGATCATAATGATTTTTCCAACGTTTTTTATCAGAATCCCTGTGAAAAGGAATAACTGATTTTTGAACAGTGTTAGCTATTCCTTCATATAGCTAAGTGCATTGTGTTTCTTCAGTACAAGTTCAATTTTGATTTTGTGGAATCACTCTCCATATATTATACAGACTGGACTGATAAGAATCCTAACAAACACAACATGAAAACAATTGTAGAACAGTACCATATTATTTACCTGACAGGTGCACTTTCTCTAATGAAGTATTTAGCTTTTAATATTGAAGCCTTTAAAATAACATACTAAATTCTTCCTCACCTTTTGAGTTACTTTTCTCTTTAGATCAGATTCTTCTACTCTTTTTTTCATGTCAAGCAGTTGCTGATTTTATTACCAATTACTCTTATGACTCTAAAATTTACCTCTTATGCGTAGAATTATTCACAGGGCTAGCTAATATTTATGATGGAGCATGACAAAAGAATCTAGGCCCATAGCAATACCTGGTAGATAATTTATAATTATTTTACATTGGGTTTAGTCTTTAAATATTAGTAGCTTTTGGCATGTGACTCTCTTGAAGGCAACATAAAAGAGTCTATTATTTAAAGATTAGATTTACCTTAGGAATATGCCAACTAATAAAAGTTGGTGAAATGTGGTGCTTCCCCCCTTCAGGTTTAAAGAATAATGGATGAGAATATGCCAAGTACTGTAAAAAAAACCCCTTAACTTAATAATGAGAAGGTCCTACTGTGCACAAGAAGAATTTAGATATTGCTAGGTTTGTTTGGGGTTTTCTAATGCTAAAATAGAAATTAATCTTTTTTCTAGCTTTTTACATTACGTATATACAGCTACATTTTATATCCAAGCACAACGTGCTGGACTTCAGAACTGGTTAATTGGAAATCTGCAAAGATTTTAGATCATCTCTCTAATAAGTAGTAGATTTATTGGAAGTGTCTTTGATATGCCCAGGAGTTCCTTTATGTCAATTTACTTGAAGATTTTGATTTCAGAGTGATGATTTAATTAGGATCATTTTTTGACCAAAATTTGAATGCAGAGGGTGAAATGAAAATGGGCTGAGTCTGCATCAGCAAAATGTTTAGTGGTTGAAGCCTCCTCCTTTTGCAGAGTCCTGGTATTTCACAAAAGATTTTTCTGGAGGAATTTTGGCAACTGACTGACCTTTCCTCTTGAAGTGGAATTATACGAGCAGTAACACCTTCTCCCAATATTTGCATCTCTTTGTCAGTAACAAGGATCCCTGTTTATGTGAACTCTGCTTACTGGCTTCTTGAAGGGCTCTTTGTATCTTTACAGTTGCTAAAGTTCTTAGGAAAAAAGGCAGCTCACTTTAATGATCAATATTTTCTTCTTCACCTGTATTAACTGTTGACATCAGCATGGTCTGAATGTTATTTTGTAGTTTAACTTTTGATCTGTCAGAAATATTCTACTTAGAAGCTGATACATAGATGACCATATCAGCACACAGTTTTACAATGGAGTTTTTGTAAAGAGAAATGAAGCTTGAATCTGTTTCCTGTTCTCCATGAAGAGAGGTTCTTCGATGTGTACACATCACTGGAAGCTCATTCTGAGACTAGTCGTCTTTGAAAGAAAGCCATAAGCATTCTATTTTGTATATGCATCACTTCTTAATTTGTAGAGTTGTGATATGGTCTATTTCAATCACGGAATCATAGAATACCAGCTTGGAAGGGACCTCAAGGATCATGTGGTCCAACCTTTCTGGCAAAAAGCATGACCTAGACTAGATGTGCCATCGCCCTGCCCAGCTGAATCTTAAAAGTGTTCAATGTTGGGGAATCCACCACTTCCCTGGGGAGATTATTTCAATGGCTGATTGTTCTCATTGTGAAAAATTTTCCTCTTGTGTCCAGTTAGAATATCCCTAGGAGTAAGTTGTGCCCATTACCTCTGTCTTTTCCATGTGACTCCTTGTAAAAAGGGAGTCTCCATTTTCTTTGTAGCCATCCTTTAAATACTGGAACCTGGTGATAAGGTCTTTCCTGAGGCTTCTTTTCTCAAGGCTGAACAACCCCGGCTCTCTCAGCCTTTCCTCATACAGCAGTATTCCCAGTCGTTTGCTCATCTTTGTGGCCCTTCTCTCTGGACCCTTTCCAGCCTGTCCACATCTTTTTTGAATAGCAGGGACCAAAACTGAATGTAGTATTCAAGGTGTGGCCTGACAAGCACTGAATGGGATAATGACATCTTTATCTCTGCCGGTGATGCATTTGTTGATGTAACCCAGCATCCTGTTGGCTTTCTTTACTGCAGCTGCACACTGGTCACTCACCTTGAGCTTTTGTCTACCAGGACCTGCAGGTCCATTTCCACAGAGCTGCTTCCCAGCAGAGCAGATCCCAGCCTGTGCTGCACTGTTGGATTGTGTTTACATAGGCGCAAGAACTTACATTTGTCCTTTTTGAACTTCATCAGTTTCTTGTTAGGCCATTCTTCCAGTCTACCCAGGTCTTCCTGCAGGCTCTCCCCTCCAAGCATCCACTTTCCCAGTCACTTCGGTATCATTGGCAAACAATGTTCTCTGTATAATTCTTATGATGTTCACAAACTATGCATTTATTGCACAGCAGCAATACAAAATGTATTTCAAAAGTCATCTGTTCATGCACTGTTTATAAGAGTGCAAGTCAGAAAGGTTGGCCTAGGAAGACTAAAATAGAAGGATGATTTTTCATCACAACTTCCAGCATTACATAATTATGGATTTCATTATCACACTACCAGAAATGCAAGAAAAAATACATAGTGAATAACAAAGCTGCCTGCCAAAGTTTTTCACGTTAAGCAAGTTTTGACTGACTAAGGAAAAATACGTAGGTATTTGTGAATCTCAGCAGAGGGAAGTTTCCCTTCTCTCTCATTGGAACAAAAGAGAAGATAATAGAAAGGAAAGAAGGTTTTTGGAAGGAAGGAACAAAAAATGCTTGACTGCAACACCTTATTTCCCCCAAAAGACCCACTAGCTATTTTTTTAACTATTAGGATAGCTGAGAGTTACAGCAGTACTTTTTTTGTACTTTCTAAAAAGGATAGCAGTATTAGGAAAAGCGATCAAAGAGTTCCAGGGTAATGCCTCCCTCACTCTCTAAAACGCAAAGAATGCAAGTATCCTTTGCTCTTCATGCATCCCTGTTCACACACAAGCTATGTGAATTATGTTGAGGAATCCTTGACAAATAGCTGTCAATAACAGCTCTTTTCATCTCACATTTTACTTTCCTTTGTTGTTTTTCCTTCTTCAGAGTTATGTGGACTACTATATTTTTTGTACTTAGAAAATAGTATTGCATGTCAATAGTCCATAAATTCTGTTGTATAATAGCTTGGAACACATAGTTTATAAAATAGGTGGATATGTAGCCTAATATAGGGATACAGAGTTATTTGCCTGGTGATAGATGTTATCGGACTTACTCATAAAATGCATTTTTTTTTCAGTTTAGCCTCAGATTTTGTTGGTTTATTTTTAAAAGACTCTGTCAGCACTAGAATTAAAACAAATCTAGCTTTTAATGCTATCTGACTTGTTTTCATGAGACATTATATAAAATGAATTATGCATTATTTCATGCGTACTTGCAATGCTGTCTTTTTAAGATTAGATTTCATTTCAGAGTAGGTTTAATTTCATGGTTTTATTTAACACTTGAATCATCCTGGCCTTTGGGTTATGGTTATTCTACTGTTTTTTGCTTCAACTTAGGTATTATAAACCTTCTATATTCCTCCCATTTCTTTACATGCCTGTAACATTTTGCTTTTCTTCTATTTTTTTACATCAACTGTTTTTCAGGAAAACTACATTCTCAATGAGATTGTTTCAGAAGAGTTCACCAACCATAACAAAAACAAACACTGAGTTTCTTTAGATAACTGTATTTTCTAATGTTCCTCTTGTTCCAGGGGGGATGAAGAAATGATAGTCTTTCCTCACATCCCTGTCCTTGTCACTAGGGCTTTTTTTTAAGAATTGCCTCCCTTGAGGGAATTCATCTTGCTCACAAAATTTCATAATCTCAAGAACCAATTCCTACTGCTATATCCAAGCCTCTTATGATTACTTTTTTCTACCCAGATTAGAAACTCAGGCTATTGGAGTCCCAGAATTTGCACCTGACTGAATTAATGCAAAATTGGGTTCTCTTGGAAAATACTAGGAAAGTTAGGAGAGGTAAGAAAGAACCGTGCAAAATAAGGCTTTTGTGAAGAAGCAGTAAAGCAACATGCACATCATTCCATTTCTTTACATGGCAACATTGAGTTTTGTTTTCTGGTACTGAAGAGGATAAAGCCTGTAGTTCAGCGCAAGGTTTCTGTGTTTTATTTTGTTTTGCAGAACAGTTGCCTTATTTAGTTCCCTCATTTTCATAGAGTAATCTGAAGCTGAATTATTTTCTGCGTGATCGCTGAATGTTTTGTTCAAGTCCACCGAGAACCTTTTGAGTATCACAAACTTAACTGAAGAGTTCAGTAGATTTTTCAAATTACAGCAGGTTAAAACATGAATGGTTGTTGTTTTGATCTTCAATCTGTTTTCCTTTTTTTTTTTTTTTGTATAAGTTACTAGCAGTGGAATGGCATGTCATATGAATAGGAGGATACTCTTACCACTGGAGAACGTTTCAAATACCCTGGCATTGAAAACAAGTCATGGTAGAAGTGTAGAGTATTAACTCATTTGACACTGTAACACAGACATGCCTTTTGTCCAAATGCTTTAGCAGAACCAAATGAACAAAAGGAGTCAGGTGTTTTACAATTGTTTTGTGTCTTTCCTTAGATGTGAACTTAGGAACCAAGAGCACATGGTTAAAATGTTTCACTTTAATTTTTTTCTCCCGATCTTTGTATCTTCCATCAAACTCAAGTTCAGTCTTGACAAATTGATTTTCCAAGCATTACACTGACTGGGTTTTTTTCAGATTGATAGCAATCCTCCAAGAAGCCTGAACTGCAGCAAAGGTTCTTATCTCCCACAAATTGGAATAAAGAAAATAAGATAGACAAAATGATCTTGAGGCTGAATTCAGAAGGCCATAGGGGTATGGCCTTTGCTGTTGATCATTAGGTTCCAGGGACTGAATTGAAAACTGGGAAAAAAAGTAATACTTTGTTCATTTGCTGTCTTAAGGGGTGTTTTTTTTCTTAAAAAGGGATCTGTTAGATAGTATGAAATTGCACATTATTCTACAATCAAAAGCGCTAAATACTATCTGAGAAACTGTCAAAATATATTTTTCTTCAATTAAAATACAGTGTTAAAAAATAAGGATAGGGTTAGAAAAATCACTCTGTTAAATGCTTGTCAGTTGTTTTGTTATATTTTATATATATTTATATATTTGTTTAGTATGAACTTAGCTCACTCTCAGTACTGTTTTTAAAAATCTGCTATTCGCCACAGATTGAATTCAATCAAGAACACAGCTTGCTCACTCTACTTTTTCATATCAGTGTAGATGTTATCTAGCAAGGGTCACTCGTGAGCTATCTGTTAATGCCTGTACTGTAAAATGGTATTTCCTTGATTTCAGTAAACAGAAATTGATAGAGGCACAAAACCCCCACAGCATAACTTCTCATTTTTTCAGTCCTGAAATTAAGAAAATGCTAAACTAAAATAATAAAAAGTCCAATTATAGGGGAAAGAAAAAAACCCAAACCAACAAAACCAAACCAAGCAAACCTCAAACTTTGAAAGTCTACCAAGTTTAGTCATTAGCATTTTGCATGCTTTCTGTGTTAGCTACAGAATCAGATGGTACTAACACAACTTCAGATGGTGCACTCAACCCTTTGCTCAGTTACTTAGAATATTCTGATGTTATGTCTTTGTTCACTGCATGCACTTTGAATGTTCTGCATAACACTATATATATAATTACTTTCTTCTAGTTACAATTGTTCTATAAAAGCCTAAGTACAGAGTCATTATTTTTATTTTTCTTTTGTAAATGGGCACATAAATTTGAAGATGTGCATGCAACAAATAGAAATAGTTCTGTTTGTCAACAGTCCATCTCTCAACAGACTGAGATGGTCACTGTATCTGTTAATAGCAATCTTCTTTAATATTACATCATCAAACAGTTAAAGGCAATTGTTTTGTGTGCAGCCACTAGTTTCTAGAGTGTCTAGATCACTAATGAAAACCAACATGAATATGTTAAACTTTCTGAATTTTAATCATGAAAACATGTGCAACGTTTATGACTTTAACAATCAGTATGAGTCAAAGAATTTCAGATGTAATTAATTTTTATCTTTATCAAGTATATTTACCCAGGAAAAACTTTTTGGAAGATCTTTTTTTTTTTTTTTCCCCCCTCAGAGTTGTTTTCCCCTTTGTTTTTATTTTGGTTTTGTATAATGATTTATTAATGCAATAGTAGTAATGAGAGAAAAGATAGATGGTTAATGTTACAAGGTTTCATATGTTATTGAATGACTGATTCTTTTCCTAAAAGATCAAAACAGGATCGGCACAGAAAAACAGGAAAAGAGGTGGCTATCAAAGGCAGAAAATGCAGCTTCTGCCTCTGGGGAGGTTTCATTTGTACCTAGTTGCTAGAAAGAACATGAATTTATGAGCTATTATCACACCTGGGAAACTCATACAGTTTAGGGGGGGTTGTTTAGGATAATGCTTTAGGTCAAGGAGTCATAGCAGTGCTCAGAGCAGGTGGAGTTGTCCAGAGCAGACCAACCAGTGTCTTCCTAAATGATAGTAAGAGATTATCTCCAAGGTGGCGTGAAAAACCAAGCCAGAACAAAATGACTTTTGATTTCAAGAATATAAATAAAATATAAATATTTTATATAAATAAAATTAAAATAAAACCAAGGCAAAAAACTCTGCAAACAAAACAAACAAAAAAACCCAACCCAAAACCTGGGCAAAAAAGACCTTGTAACAGATCATCTTCTCCTAAACATACTTTTCATGAATAATGATTTAATGCTCATACACTGGTTAAATGAAAACTACCCTCTTCAACACCAGCTCCTCAGTTGGGCAGTGAATCGTGATGCAGATTTAGAAATTCATATTCTCCATATGGATGGTCCCAATATGCCAGCATTCATCAGTTCAATCTAAGCTCTCTATGTAAATGTGGTAAGTGGTATAGGCCTAGTCTGAATACTATTTTGCAGTTTATCTGGAGTATTGAGCACATGCTTTCAGTTTAGATTTTGGAACCACAGATCCCTGCAAAGGCTGGAATAGCATCAAGGTTTGAATCACTTCTTCAGCAGTCCTACCTTAGATGTATGATGTATGGAGCATTAGAATAGATTATTTCTCGAAGAAAGCTTTCAATTTCTTGTTTTCATGGAAAAATACAAGTTTAGGAAAGCAGGATATATTGGGAAAATGTGCCAAAATGTTTACTGGGATAGGGTTATTGCCTCCAAATCAAACTTTTGGTCAACAGGGAGAAAACTAGTCACTTCACTATAACTTGCTTACAGCAGTTGAAAATGCACAAAACCCAGAGTCACAGCAATTATTTGATCAAAGATTTCTGCATCTTACGTTCTCACCAGCAAAGTATTATAGGACTGACAGCCTCAGCAGATCAAAATCATGAGACTGTTCCCCAAATCTAGCTTTCACATTTTAATTTCCCAGTACTTTTCTAATAATATAGATTTGATAAAGATATTTTTTAAACTGTCCTATGTTATATGCATTCTTTATACTATTGCACACATTCAGCATTTTCAGAATATAGTTAACATTGTAGGCTGTCTAAATATGCTTGTCAGACTATACCTGCTCGCTACCCATCACATTTTACATCAATGTTAAGAGTTCTGTGCAAGCACTGCAGATAGAAACCTGTGTAATTTAATTTTAACTGATCAAATATAAGCGAGTTCAAGACATAAGGCAAGCACATTCTTATCTGTTTCAGCTACCATCACTGCCTTGAAAATCTTGAGTATGTTTTACCATAGCATGCAGGTAACAGGTTACAGGAGAGTGTGAGTGTGCGCCTCCCTCTATGTCTGAAAAAATCACTTTGACTAGAATGTACTGTAGAATCCACAGAACTTTGATTTTTTTTTTCTTGCTGAGTTCATCTGTGGTACTCCTGTGGTGGAATATTACTGTGGTGTTCCTGTTTGTGGAATATTACTATAAAGACTATCGTCCACTCAAAAAATTTCCTTAAGGAAGTGAAACATGGGATGGAAAGGCATGTCATTCTTGTGGGCGTAAGGAAGAGGGAGCAAGAAATAAGTTGAGTTACATAATTGCACATACTCAGACAAAATCACCGCAGTAAAGTTATGTTAAAAAAAAAAAAAAAAAAAAAAAGAGGCCATATATATTTATGAATATTTCTTACACTGGCTATTAAATTCAGGTGGAAAATTAAAAATAACTATAAAGGAAATAAAAAGCATTCTTTCCAGGTGATGGGTTTTCCAACTGTTTTTCAAAAAAGATATATGTCAGCTCTAGAGAGCTTTACATACAAATACATTATTCATAATTTTACTGTTTTCTAGAAATTGTAGCAGTAACAGAATTCTGTGAGATTCCTTTATGAATACATGTGTAGCAATACTATTAAACTGCCATTTAGCTTTGGTTGGACATTCAAAAAAAAGGACTCAGATTAAATGCTGTATGAAATAATGGATAGGTTTAAAGACAGTTAACAGCAAGACTGTGCTAACCAGCATGACTGGAAGTATACTGACATCTAAATTTTTCAGGAAGAGCTATGGCAATTTATGGTTTAAACTGCATTAAAACCCATTCCTATAACTATTTTTTTGTTTGGTTGGTTGTTTTTTTTCCTAGACTGTAGTACTATGCTACTTCATTTGCACACAAGATAAAATTAAGACAGTAAAGTAAGTTCTGCCATGACTTAATATCTATGTAAGCATTATATGAATGTTAATTACAGTGCAGTAATAAAAAGAAAACAATACAGTTATAATTCAGTTATGCCTGTAAGTATAAATGTATAGTGTAAAGATAAAACTGCTTTATGGAAAATTAAGCAAGTTACCTGTGTCACTCCGTAACATTAAACTAATTAGTCGTGTCACAAAGATCTCGATTTTGTTGCCATTTTTTAAACTCTTGTAAGTTGAATGATCAGCTGGCAGCCCTTAAGCACAGAGAAAAAAATATTCTGCATTATAATTTCAGTCATTTAACTAAACTGTTTATGATAAAAACAACTGTAAAAATTTAGTGACAAAGGCATTGTGATTTCAAAAGGATTTGTGATGAAATGTTTATTTTTGTTGCAATTAGTAATTTAGAGTTGCCAAACATAAACAGGGTTTGTTGACCTGCAATACCTTTCAAGTTCGTGTAATAAAAAGAAAAAATACTAGCCCAAAATACTTATTCTTGCATCAATGTTTATTTCTTTAGTTATAAAAAGTAAATTTACATCTGTCTCTCATTTCATAAATTACTTGAAATCACTTAAGAAAGTATAATGTATAACAAACTACTTTATTAATGTGTATGTAAATTAGCCTGCTTTTTGGTAATTACACATGTAACAAGTATTATAACAGGGTTTAATTTTCATTCATTTGAAAAGTTTCTGCACTGCAGTAGCTAAAACACTGAAACAGTTGACAGTGACTTGGTAGCTGTGCTGACCATAGTTTGCAGTTTAACTTTGCCATTTTCTGATGGGAAGAAATGCAGCAGTTGAACCAGAGGTGTGACAGTTATGAATCACTACAGATGTTCCTGTAGACAGTACTCTCTTGAACGGAAGTTGACAATGAACTTTATGTTTTCCTACAATTAATTCTGTAGCTTGTATTTCTGAAAAGTTTAAAGATTATCTGTTACTACAGCCCTCCATTAATTCACATGTAGTAGCACTACTGGATTTTATAAATTTTTAATATTATCTGAGAAAAAAAATAGCATTTTTTCCATGCTTATAATAAGGGCAATTTGTCATTAGACAGAAGTTACATCAGCTAATACAAAAAGCATGACAGCTGGAATATCTGACTGGAATTTTTCTTTCTGTTGAAAGCTAAATGCTGTCTCATCCGTAAGATATATGTTTTCTTATAAGATTGATTTTCCATGATGTAAGAGATAGGACTGTTTGTATTTTTACTTTAGTTTGCTTTTACATAATTATTAGAAGAACCAAAAAAATAAAAATAATCAATTAAAATTCCCTTACTATGGTTTAGCAACAAAGCTAATTTTTTTTTTTTGTTATTAAGACTTGTATTTCACACAAATATCTTTAGTTTAAGTGCGGAACTAGAAAACTTTTTTGGCAGTCACATTGAGTCATCTCACTAGTGCATCACATTCTGTGAAAGAAATTACTTTGATATTATTTCAAAGGACTTCTCTGGTTTAATAGGTAATTTTTAAGACATGCATAGATGTAGAAGTCATTTTAACTAGATTGTTTATGTGGAGTATTGCTTTTATAATTTTTCAAAAAGCGATATTCTCATATCCTATGTCAAAAGGAAGCTTTTTGATATGTCACTTGCCCATGGTTTTTTTCTTGTCATGGAGCAATATTCTCTCCTAACAAAGATCTAGGAAAGCATTTTGCCTTTTAATTTTTTCATTTTAGAACAGATTAGCTTTTAGGTTGGTTGGGGTTTTGGTTTTGTTATGGTTTTTTTTGATTGTAGATATTTTAGGTTAACTCCTTCAGCAAACCCCCACAAGTCAGCCAACTATATGGAGCAGATAGAATCAATCCTGCTCTGAAAAAGAGAGATGTGTACACAGTGCATTCTGCTCTGCATGCCTTGATAGCTAACTTAAAATGACAGAATTAAGTCATGAAAGTTCAAGCCTATCTGAGATGATTACTTTATTTTAACAAGGTCTGGAAGCAACCAGTATTGCTTCACTATGTAGATGTCTATTCTTTGTGAAGATATTCTTTTTAGGACTCCTTTTTACTGTCTCTAAAATGTTGTTTTCAGATATTGCATGCCTTTTGGCATGACATTATATTCTGTAGGGTTTGGGTTTTGGGTTTTTTTTTTTTGGGGGGGGTGGGGGAAAGGGAGGTGTTTTGGCATTTTTCTTCTGTTTTTTCTTTCAGAAATCCACGCACGTAACATTGGCGTCAAAGTCTGTTAGCTGAGTTAAGTGTCTTTGAGAGCTATACACATGTATGCAAGTATGCAGTGTTTTGCTATTTTCTTTCTGAAGCATGTGTAAAGATCATAGCCTGCCTTAATAACCCTTACATTGTTATATGGCACGTGTTTATCTTTTACGCAGGGTAAAGAACATGGAAAATATTAGCTTTTTACTACTTTTGTGAAAGAAATTGAATTAGAAATTCTGTACGTAAAAAATATTATAATATTCTTCTAAGTAATTTTTTTTCTAAAGAGTCCACTGATGAACAGTTTAGATTAACTTCCTCTGCCCCCCATCCCTGCTCACCTTCCTGGATTTACTAATGCCAAAAATGCTGTCACGCTGTGTTCCTGTACTGGATCTGTCTGGGATTATTTTTTTCATAGCAGCTCACATAGTGCCATGTTGTAGATTGGCGACCAAGACAGTGTTGGGTTAGTTACTGCTGAACAGTGCTTGCACAGTATCAAGGCCTTTCTTTTTCCCACTGTGTTCCCCTCAAAGCAAGAAGTTGGACACAGCTGACCTGAGCTGACTAAAGGGATATCCAGTACCATAGGTTGTTCTGCTCAGCAATAACAGCTGCAGGAAAGGAGTAGGAAGGGAGAACATTGATGCTTAATGCATGGCCCTGTTATGTGTGCTAGTTTGCAGGAGGCAGCTGGGTTATCTGCCTGCTGGTGGAAATCAGTGAAGGAATTCCTTACTGAAGTTCTTCTGAATTCCTGGGGGGGTTGAGCAAGTGACTGATTGGGCACTTACCTGCTATCCAGGCTCAATCCACCACAGTTGGCCAGTAACAACTCAAAAAAAAAAAAAAAAAAAAAAAGGACAATCTCAAATTTACTAGGAGCAAATGTTTCTAAGCAGTAAACCTGAAGGTGCCTGACATTCCTTTTTTAGCCTTCCTCAAGCAGTAATGATGCTGCACTTCAACCACATGGTATAAATGCTGCTCAGTCGATGTTACTTTTTCTAGCAGAGGTCCCTGGGGAGGGTAGCAGAAAGCCATCACAGCTCTTCTCTGCAGGGAGGGCTTTGAAGTAAAAGAACCCAACAAAACAGCATTGTTTCAATGTCTAACATGGGAACTGTGTAATATCTGGATTGTGGTATGCTAGTTTGTACCATGGATAATTGAATGACATTTTTTGTGCCAGCTACTTGACCATGGGATAAGTTAAATTTTCTGTTTATACTGTTGTTTCATATAGGAGTATATTTAACCCCAGAGAAAGCCACATACGTCTACTTATTGAGACCAAATCCTCACAACCTTTCTATTTTTTAACTAAGTAAAAGGGAAATTCTGATCAATAATTTAACTGGGAATTTCACTTATTTTGATCATTGTGGCTAAAACTGAGGTTGTTTTGTCTTTCTGAGAACTAAGCTAGCCCTTCATGATTTTCAACAAGCTATATTTCAAATAAGCATTAAAAAACGTGTGAAAGGTTGTTCAAACTATGACCTTTTCAGAACTGCTGTCACTGCGATGCACGTTTCCTGCTCTTGGTGACACTGGATAACACGTTTGGCAGAATAGAGGATTGCCTGCTGCGCTGCAATGAAAAGCAATTAACCAGTTGAATAAAGGTCCATGCATCTGTGTCATTTCCCACTTGTTTGCCACTGGTTTGATGTTAAACAAATAATAACCATTTTTCAGAACACAAAGATGACGTCTGAAAAACTCAGTAAATGCTAGGCACAGCTAAGGATTTAATTTAAAGTAATGAATTGCTGGCTTGAGTCTGCTCGAAGGATGTCAGTCTGTATTTACATGTAGAGCCAGCAGTGGTTTTATTCCAGATCTGTTTAGCTGCTTGTTTCAGACTTGTACACATTTCCCATGTTGCTATATAAGGCAAGTAGCATGTCCTGAACCCACATGTAATGGCCACAGGTCAAATACAAATAGGATGATCAAGTATCACCTCCTAGCAGTGCAAGAGACTTGGGCACGCTTTCTTGGTTCCCAGGAGTGTGTGAACAGCCCTGGCCAGGCCAGTAGTTTCACCTGGAGGAATGTGCAGAGCCCTGGGCTCTGAGGCTGACATGCAAGACCTTGCTGCCTGGGCACAGGGCCAGAGCATTGCCTAGCAGCACTTCGGTGGTGAAACAAATTTGGGTTCAGGTGGGAACGTGAAGAGAGCGCTGCTCGGGAGGAAAGGCTGTGTAGTGGAGCTGTCGTGGCCATTTATTATGTTCTGAGGCGGAAGCAAGTGCTTAATAGCTCTGCCAGTGAGCGAGGAAGTTTACAGGGGCGGGGACCCACATAACGCCCCGTTAATGGCGGGAGGACAGGGCTGGGCAGCTGGGTAAGCCCCCGGCTGCTGCTGCTGCTGCCCGGGACGGGCTGGGGTACAGCGAGGGGGAGGAGCCCCGGGTCCGCTGGCGGGGGGGCGGGGTATGCGGCCGTTCTGCGTTTTATAGGGAGGAGATGTCGTTGTGGAGAGCTGGTTGTGTTCTTGTTTCTTCCCTTTTTGTTATGTGGCGGTTCTGATCCGTGTCTTCGATTTGATTCAGGCAGAGGAGGTGTGATTTGATCTTTTTTTTTTTTTTCCTGTTTACTGAGGGAGCTAAATTCTGTGAAGTTTGCTCAATATAGCTGCAAAGTGCTGGTAAGAGTAAAGGGATTCATGTGGGCAAAGTTGCTAAGCCGTTTGTGACCAACAGGTACACTTGGGAGGTTTCAGCATTTCAGGTTAAAAGCTGGGTATGCAGTGCTTACAAATCTCCTTGGTGTTACAGGGGTTTTCTTTTCCTTTTGCTCCCTGTAGTTTTGCTTAGTTATCCCTTTAGAAGTGTGTCACATTTCCCCACCCCCCTAGTTTTACCTTTACAAGACCATAAGAAAGTCACTTTATTTGCATATACAAGCTTTCTGTTAAGTGCATTTAGCCTGACTTCTAAGGTAAACCCAACCAAAATGTGCAGTTGTAACATCTGCGTCTATTTCTGTTAGTCCTCCCTGGTAAATGTTGAGCATACCAGAAGATTTCAGCCAAAGTCTAAGAAAGTGCAAATTTTTGCAGTACTTCCAGTCCCTCTGCAAAGGGGTGGGGGGCTTTTTTTGTGTGCAAGCGTGGGTGAGTTGGGCAAGGAAGGACACGATGGTACAAGACCCAGTCAAAAAATGATTGTACGCAAAGGCCAAGTGAACTGTTGTACTCCAGCTTATTTGGCTGGTGCTGAAAGAAGACCATGGCAGATGAAACTAGTGGTCAGCCACGTGTACCATTTACTATTGCTCGTAAGGTGGAATCAGAGCTGCAGGGTGTAAGCTGGAGTGGCTGTGGGCAGTGGGTTATAGGTGCTTATCCTGTCCCTGCACCAGTGTGAAAATTCCTGGTTTTTTTTTTCTACCATTCATCTTTGAACCACTAGTGCTGCTGATAGAACCTTCTGTTTTGGCTCTGATTCTGAGAAACTTTCAGGAGATCCAAATTGCTTCGTTCAATGACAGCTAGGGCTAGCAGAGTTATGGCAGAGAGTACGTGAGAAGGAATTGCTTGACAGAGCTGCTAAGAGGAGCTCTTTCTGGTGTGGAAGTGGGAAGAGCTCACTCTTGTTTTATCTTTATCTTCTTCAGAGCAAGTTTGTGCTTCTGCTCTTGAAAGCCTCCTGGGAGGAAGAACAGTGTGTTAACAAAAGCTTATTTCTGTCTTTTTTTTTTAATATATTTTTTTTAAGAGGTCTTGCTGTACAACTATTTTATACATTTCAGATAATTGAAAAATACCAATTTAAGTAACCCTTGCATTGTTTTATCACTGTGCAATTATTACCTTGAACTCCATAATTGCAGTCCTACCTTGTGGTTTAAAACTGTACAAGGCAGCAGAGTTCCTCAGACTTACTCATCTATAATTCTGTGTACTGCTGAACTCTTCCTCAGAAAAATTCTTCACATCATCAGTCTTTTGTGAATACTCTTCCACCTGTATGAATGGGGATCTATTCCAGGTGGCATTTCTGTATTTTACTCATAATCCCTGTATTCAAATGCCATGATCGTGTTTGAATTGCTGCTGTAATGATTTTCCTTCTGGTGAGGGACTGTAATTCTAAGATTTTTGTCTTCCATTACATTTTTTTCCTTTATACCTGTCATGTGACAAATTTTGCTTCTTTCTTGTCTATAAAATTTAATTAGACAAACAAGTGTAAAGACAAGGGAGACTTCTAAGTTAATCTTACTTTCAAAAGGATGTGAGATTGGATTTTTTTTTTTCAGGCTGAGTCTTTGAAAATTTAGGTTTCAAAGGTGGGTTTTGGAGCTCTGGCGATTCGAGTATATTTCCTTCTACCTACTAGAAGTAGTTAGTCAGTTGTTAAAACTGTATTGCCTGTTACAACATAGGCTTACTCAACAAGCAAACCGAAGATGCTTCCTGGGGTTTGAAATCAAGGCATGTGTTATGGTAAGCCACTCTAATACAGTATTTAGAGAATACATTGGTAAGGAGAGTTCAAAATCCTGTATCTCTTTAGTTTATTACGGTACATGCTGTTAATTACTCAGGGAACTTTATTTCTGTGTTATATTGAGAAATTATGAATAATCTTCATCTACTTTCCAATAATCCACCCGTTCTTTTCTTCAAATTTCCTCACCAAAATATTCCTCACCAAAATATAAAATGCTGATTTACCGAAGCAGCTCATATACCAAGAGTTCTGGGTAATGAGTAACACAGATTTAGTGTCATGTTCAGTCAGTGTAATTACAAGCTGTTCTTGCTAGCGATACCAAAATTTGTCAAAGAACTGCTGTTAAAACACTACAGTTAAAAAAAAAAAAAGTCTAGAGCTTTAATATTTATGAGCCAATATTCAAACTGAGGTCATGCTCACATGCTCAGTGTTAATGCCCTACGAGTGTTAGTGGTAAGTGGTGATCAATCTTCTTTTCCTCTTCTTTTTTTTCCCCCTTCTCCCCATTGCTCTCCATGAGATACTTCTGCTTCTGTGAAATTTAAGGCAACACTGAACACTTAAACAACATTAGGATTACAGATTACAGTCGTGGTTGGGGTTTTCATAGATAGTATAGTGAACAAAAATACAGCTGTAGAATTGGAATTGTCATTTACAAAATCATTTAAATAAAAAGGGGGTGAGGGAGAACGGGGCTGTTGACCTCAGAAATCAACATCGGTTACTTCTACAAAAGATCTAGATATATTGTCTCAAAAATAGTTGCCACTTTATTTTAGGAAACACATAGGGCCAACTAGTCAATGTGGTGATTCGTACTCATGAATTTCCAGTTTCCTTGTGTAATGTTTCTCTAAACAGATTAGTCATAGGAAAAAGTGTGTATTTCTGTGAGCCTTTCGCATTCTAAACCATGCATTTAATTTCCAAGTGTAAATGATGCAGTTATGACCTAAAATTTGCTCGAGTCTGGATGCTGTTGAACTGGCCTTCAGCTGGGAAATGCGTATGAGGAATCCTAACTGACAGCTTGAAACTGTATTTATTAAAATTTATCTTAAAAGCCAAAAACAAATAACGTTTTGTCCAGTTTTTAAAAATAAAGTATTTTATTTTTCTTTGTTCTTTCGCTTTATGTCTGTTTAGAGCTTAAGTTTCAAGAGAATCTGAAAACCTATGTGGCTGCTTTGTCTGTTTTAGGCATAATACATGTTGAATGATATTTCTTGAAGTGTAGGGTTTGGGTTTTTTTTAACTTTAGGCTATGATAATCTAAATGTTTCCAGACTTGCTTTCAAATGGAAGTACATTTTGTTCGCTTATAGTACTATAGACCCTCTCAGAATGCATACGTATTACACCTTTATGGCTGAAAATCCAAGGTTTGTAGCTAATATGAGTACAGAGTTTCACATTGTGTTGTGCCACTTGACAAATGCAGTCTTATCACATAAGGAATACAAATTGAATTGCTGGAAAAAAAATTAAGATTCATAGGTAGACTTTTTGTCATCTTGATTTACTAATCAGTCTCTTAATATTGAACATGCTGGGCTGCTTATCTACTAAATTACTGAACTATGTCCACATTCAGGAACCTATGTGCCTTTTGGACTAGTTTATTTTCTAAATTGAATGCTTAGCTAGAAGAACCACCTTCAGAAGAACTTGGTATTAATTAGTTTTACAGCTTGGAAGGACGTGGTGGTCTTCTGAATAGCTGCTGCATCCTAAGCAGTTTTGTCCCTGGAGACTTACCTGTACTAGCATTAAAACCAGACAAAAACCGTAAAACCCAAACAAGCCTTCCATTATCACTCTACCAAAAGTATATCTCCTTTAATAATAATTCCAAGAAGGAACAGTAATAGTGTCAATTTCCTGCAAGACACTGAAATAGTAAGGTATTTCATGGATGGGTTGCAAGTTGCAGCCCACATGAGTTTAAAAGATGGTTTGTATGATAATGGAAAGACTCCCATAGCTTTGTACCTAAACAGAAAGGTCACTGATGTTGTTGTATCATTGTACTTGGGTCAAATGTTCCGCAGTTTTTCCAGCTCCAACAGAATGCTAGTGCTTTTTATCCATAGCTAAGTAAGTGCCCCTTAGTAAGGCTACTCTAGACATCTGATGTCTCCTCTGTTTCACTGACTTATCCCTTTGTGAATTAGAAGTTATGTTTTCCCAATATTTCAGTAATATTTCCTGAGAAGTGTAAAAAGGAAATGTAAGTATCTGGGGAAGAACTCCTCTCAGTAATACTTGAAATAGCTCCTTGCAGTTATTTCTTTATTATGCAGTTGCAGTGCTGTATCACTTAGGTGAAAGAAAAAGAATAATCCAGGATGGCTGCATGTGCCCTGTACCTTCTGCTAATTTGGTTTAATCTTTCACAGTAAAGTTAGACTTTGACTTAACTGATGAAAATCAATCCATGCTATTACACACAACCTTGTTTTCTGTTGAAGTCTTAAAATCCCAGGTTTGTGTCACTAGCTTATTAAAAAAAAAAGTTTTACTTGTGTCTAAATGCATTTGTTTTTATCTCAGAGTAGCTATTTAATATTTATTGGTTTGCTTACATTTTTGGAATTGGGTGCACTTATACTTCAAATTGATATCGAAGTTTGTGAACATTTTGTCATCTCATTTGAAATGGCATGGGTTTTATTTTTTGCTATGACTGATCTGATAACCATGGCATGGGTTTTATTTTTTGCTATGAGTGATCTGATAACCACTAGTTTTTGGACTTCTTAAAACTTTTTAATTTTCTTATCAAATACATATTAGGGAACACTTGAAATGCTGCATAGCTGCTCTTTTTCATCAAATACATTAGAAAATCTGCAAGTTCTTAAATTAAAAATAGCACAAACCAGGGCTTGTTAAACATACTGAAAGCATTAAAAATGACTGAACTTAAGGCAAAGATTGTGTCTGAACAAAGAATCCTGTCTCTGTTGAGGTCAATGAGAATTTTACTCTAGACTTCAGGAGAAGTTGCATATGCAGTGATATATGCAAATGTATGTATTGTTTTCAAATAGTTAATAGTTTAAAATGGAAACATTTATAAAACATTTCATAACAAAGTCATATAATTTTTCATTACAGCAAAAAGCTTGCTTGTTTATTGATGTACATGATTGGTATATGTTGATGTATTGATATTTTAAATATCAATATATATTATGCAAATCATTCTCATCATTCTTCCTCATCTGAAAGTAGCTGTTTTGCTTTCAGGCATCAGATTCAATTATTGTACTAAAATGGAAGTCCCAAGTGAAGCCTTAAATTGGTTTCTGCTTTCACAGCAATATACAGCACAATGCATTGTTGAATCACCACACACCTCTCAATAATTCAGATCAGTTGTCAGACTTTTATCTTCCATTTCAGAAAGCAGAAATAATGGTGATTTATGGGCTTTGGCCTCAAACTGCAATAGTTGTATAACTTCAACGAAGTCCTGAAATTCTGTAATGCGTGTACATGACCTGTGCTGTAAAGTACTCTTGGACATTGCAAGACTTAATCTGAGGTTAGCGGTAATTGAAGGAAATTGGATTTACGTTCATTTCTGCCAGTTAGTGACTGTTGCTTGTATATCATGGTGATACATTGGCACAAGGAGTGGTGTTCTTATAAAACCCATTTCAAGTCAGTTTGGTGCATGAGCAGTTAAACCCCACCATCAGCGTGGTCTGTACTCTTTCATGTGTATAAAAGTCATGGTAGTGTAGTTACACCAGGTATACAACATGTGAGGTGAATCTGTAGTCCTTTTAGCCTTGAGCTCAAATTGATATAAAATAACACACAGAAAGCATTTGTCATATTAGAGACAAATTTCATGGTCTTGTGCTTTCTGTAGTGTGTTTGTCTATAGAAAATTCATGCAGTATAAGAAAGCAAACAGTGAAACCACTGTTGTCTTAGGTCTAAGAGACCTGCAGGCTTAAGAAGAAAAAGCGGGAAGAATTAATTCTGCCACTGAAGCCAAGAACAAATTCTTGGTGGTTAGAAGCAATGTGTGTCAAACTATGGTATTGACATGTTAGCTGTTCAAAAATGAATGCAATACTACCAAATTATTCATTACCATTTGTTTGTTCATGCTATTTCTTATGGGGCAGCCAAGCATCATTCAGCTAGGCTGTGAGGAAAAGTATTGCAAGGAATTAGAATGCTAGGTGTACATAGCATGTGGGGAGAAAGTTCTTGCTTGTTCTGGAAGTTAGGAGTGTACTGCAAGAGAATAAAGTGAAGCAACTATGAAGGACAGTGTCAATTCCCACATTTAGAGACATTTTACTATTTTTATACTTATTTTAGGACACAGTTATGGTATTGGAACACTTACGTAATTGAAGTTTTGCTAATTGCAGTTGATGAATCAGTTGTGGGTTTTTTGGTGGTGTGTTTTGCTTTTTTTGTTTGTTTGGTTTTTGGGTTTTTTTTTTCCCCTGTCATACCCTTTTTCTCAACAAGAAGTGACTGTATAGTTAGGTCAGTGTCAGCCAAGATGTAAACTGAGGATATACCATGGAAATATTGCTGTGTGCTTAACTTCCCCTTTCACCTAAAGATCTGCTGCTGACATCAGCACTTACTTTACATGGTGGCAGCAGCAGAGAGAGGATAGAAAGTGGATAAATGGCTTTGGTAGCCTAATGTAGATCTATTTCCATGTTCTAGGAGCAGAAAGAACTGGGATTTGTGGCCAGCAGATGCTCTTTTGCCTCTGCTGTGGCTCTCTTAAACCTCTGCTTGTTATCCAAATCCCATTTGTCTGATTGAAGCACTAGATGCTCGTTTGACTCCTAGCCACCATTTGCTTAATATATCAGTCCTGCTCTTCCACCATGCTCTGTTCCCTGAAATGTCATTGTCTTGCTGCCACAGCAGAGGTTTATTTTTGTGTGGGGTTTTGGTTTGGTTTTTTTTGGTGTGTGGGGTTTGTTTTCTTTTCCCTTTTTCAGTTGTTTTTTTGTTTTTTTTTTTTTTAACTTCTCCTTTCTCCACATACGTGAAGAGCCTTGGCCCAGCTCTTGTTGTTCTTGTGGATCAGTGTGTGAATGTTTATTTTTATCTGCCTGTCAGAAATCAAGGGGTGTCCGGAGGGCACTCTTCATCATATGGATTAGTTTTAGGTCGTCCTGTGGGAGACAAGAGTTGAACTCAAATCATCCTTATGGGTCCCTTCCAAGTCAAGATATTCTGTGATCTAAATTCCAGAGGATGCATTGTTCTATTACATGCAATAGCGCAGCAATCCTAAAGTGACAAGCTTCAATATGCATTTAAAAAGACATGATTTACTATGATTTTTTTAATAAGGAGTAAATCTTGTTACTAGATGTTGCTCTTAATTACAGTTAATCTAAGACATGAAAATGGTCACAAGTATACCCAGTTGTATTAACTTTCATTTCACTGTCCTGTGTTAAGCATTAGTCAAGGATGTAACAAGACATAGTCTCACTTCATTTAGATTATACAATACTATTTGTATCTTGCATGCAGTTAAGTAAAATGCAACTAAAAATCAAAGCTTTTTGTTTGTTTGTTTTAGGGTATATGGGTCAAGACGGCCATTTTGGATCATGTGAGAACAAGTACTGCGGCTTGGGTAGGCACTGCGTTGTGAATGGGGAGACTGGCCAAGCTGAGTGTGTGTGCATGGAGCACTGCAAACCACATTACAAGCCTGTGTGCGGTTCTGACGGAGAATTCTATGAAAACCATTGCGAAGTGCACAGGGCTGCTTGTCTAAAAAAGCAAAAGGTCACCATTATACACAACGAAGATTGCTTCTTCAAAGGTAAGCTCATCTGAACAATACCTGGAATATTGCTATCAGAATGTGTTTTCAAGCAGCTCAGTTAAAGCGCTGTAGAGGCTTCACTGAGTGTACAGTGAATAAATGACTTGGTAAACAGAAAGTATCTTTCTCCAGAGATGTCTTACGGATTTCTTTTTCTTTTCCCCCTTTTTACCTGTAGTTAGTGCTCTGGGCAGTCACCCCTTTTTAACCTGAACAATCCAGTTGTCTCTTGGAAGTTGATCCACAGCAGTTTGTCTTACAAATGTGGCTCTGTTGACCTCCTTCATCTGAATGTACTTACAGTCCTATAGCCCAAAGGATATTAGTCTCTGTTACATGAAAACTGGATTCAGATTTCAGAGGGGTTTTCTAAGGCTGCAGGTCCTGTGCTTGTGTCTACCTGAAGTTGGTAGACCAGCAGTTTGTTGATGGCTAAATGGGTCTTCCTTGCTTTGAATTTGAACAATGAAGAGTTTACTTGTGTGTTTACCAAAGCATGCAAGTTTAGCTACTTTTTAATCTTCTGAATGCTGAGACGCCAGCCTGAATGCTGGGAGATACACCTTCTGTTAAGCATCTTATACTGAAGATGTCAGCAATTGCCACTTGCTCTTTTTTTTTAATGTACTTTGAGCACACCTTGCAGGTTTCTGGAACTCTGCCAATACAGACCTTGATGAAGTGTGTTTGGGTACTTTGACAGATTTGCAGCATGTTTGTACTGGTTAAAAGTGGCAGATGACTTTGGGGGCGGTGGTGGGGAGGAAATGTTTTTAAATAAGGGCATTTTTAGTGAGTCTACCTCAGGGTTGAATTAATTCATAATCTTTTTTGACTGTTCTATTTTTGTTAACATTATGTAGTGGATATAGTTGCATTCTCAGTCGTAGCAACTAATAGCTACTACCACCATGGAAAGAAGTCTACTGAAATATTTGCATTAAATGAAATTCACTTTTGTAGGGAATATTCATTTAAATTACAATATTCCACTTAAATTTTAATCTGAATTTTCAGGATTGTATTCTCATATAAGGTTGTTCAAATGGAACTAATTAAAAAAAAAAATCAAAGTTGAATTTTTCACTACATTAATGGTTGAGAAATTGTCCTTTAAATGAAAAGTTGGTGGCCTTTTAATCAAATCTAAATATTCCAGGTCATGTACAAATACTGGTATCTTTATTATTATGAAGGATTTTCTGGTAAAAAGAGATGCTGGTGGGGGGGGGGGGGGAGAGAAGCACAGGGAACCCATCAAAAAAACTGCACCTTTTCTCAAGAACTTAAGAAAAAAATATAATGCACCCACAACTGGAATTTGTTCAAAACTAAGTGTGGACCCTATATAAAATTGATATATGATCACAATATATAGTCTTTAGGTAGTGTAATTGAGGTAGTGAAAAATTAAAATTTGATTTTAGGAGTACAGTATATGGGGCTTGTGCAACAACAACAAAACATGACTGCTTCTGTCTCATGTCTTAACAATCACAATCTCTTTTTAAAACTTTTTTTGATGTTGCAGTACTCTGATAGAACAAATGACAGTAGCAAACACTAAAATATTTAAATTTATGGGCCTAATTTCAGTTCTTCATTGTGCTGTGTACAATACAAATAAATTTAGAGCATGTTTGTGGAAGACTCTACTGTTTCTTTTTCTGAGGGGTGGAAATGTAGTTAGATTTATTTACTGAAATGGAAAGTGAGACCGTATTTTAGCTAGAACCCCATCACTATGAGTGCTGTCAGAACAGCATTGCCACATGTCCTCCTTGTTAGCTTAGCTGGCATCCTCCAGCACAAGTGATTGATGTCATGTCAATGAGCTGCTTCTGAGACCAGAAAGATCAAATAAAGATCTTAAGTTCAGAAAACAAATATCAAGAGCATTTCATTTAGTCTTTCACAGAACTCATTATTAAAGGCTAATCCGAACTGAGGTGGGGAAGGTGGGGAAAGAGGTTTGGTATGCCTACAATAATCTGTTACATGATATGGTAGTCACCGATAACAATGACTATATGATGATAGCAATTAAATACTGATTTCTGGTGTATTGCTGATCTGGTGGGGTTTTTGTTTGTTTGTTTGTTTTCTTTTATCTGTTGTAAGC
This sequence comes from Nestor notabilis, assembly GCF_000696875.1. Classification (NCBI taxonomy): domain Eukaryota; kingdom Metazoa; phylum Chordata; class Aves; order Psittaciformes; family Psittacidae; genus Nestor; species Nestor notabilis. Next base: position 92,490 of record NW_009918608.1, read on the forward strand.
TTTATATTTATCTCTATAAAGATCATGCTTTGGGTTTTTTGGCTCTTGAATCCCCATACAGGGGATTTTTCTTCTGGGGGAAGCTGGAAGAATATTTCTTCATGGATAAATTTTAGGTTTTAGACATTATGTGATATTGAGCTCAAATCAGAGAAGCTGAGAAATACACTATATTTAAAGGAGTAAGATTGCCTACCAGAAAACTCTTCAGTATGCTGTATCTGAAGAATAAAATTTTATAAGCAAATGTTCCATATACCTGATTAACATTACAGTAGCAGCTAAATAGCTGTAATTATTGAAATAATACATCTTGTAATGGAATGATTTATAATTTATCTCAAATATCATGAGGTCTACTTAGTGATTTGAAAATTGCCCTTTAAACACTTATGTGATCAGTGGAGCTAAAGGATCAACTTGCTAAATGGAACTGATCTTTGGTTTATATGTGGAAACTCCATTAATATCATTGAGAAAAGTGTGTGTTGCCCAAGCTCAGTGTGAAACAGCACAGACAAAAAGCATAAAATCCTTTACAAAGAGCCAGGTCTGAAACATTTGATAAATGCGTTTTAAGGCAGTGAAAGCTACCTGTGTCAAAACTGTACTCTCCTGATATGCTGCTTTTCTAAGCTAAAACTTCAGGTTCTTGTCCTTTACCTGCCTTTTATGTAGATTATTTAGCACTAAACCTGTTAGTTGCATTATTCTTGCTTTCAGTCCCATTGTAGGCTGAAAGGTGGTGCAAGTAAGCTTGGAACAGTTAATAAATGAATTGTTCTTCCCATTCCTGTGATTGACACGGGCACACCCAGATTCACTGGACTCACTCTTTTTGCATCATCACTAGCTACCTTTATTTCCTCATACCGAATGAAATAATATCTCCCAAATATGTGCAAAATACAGGCATAAAACAGTAATTGAAGTGCAAAGTTTTAAGTATCTCTTTCCTGATGATTGGGCTATTATGCAAATTGTACATTTTTGACATGGATCAGGATAATAGTCATCCTAAATTAGAAGTTACCTTTTCTTCACTCTTACTGCAATTTTTCTATCACTGTTTATTGGTATTTCGTTATGTCTTGCGTTGGACACTGAATGATTTTTCCTACTGCTTTGGTTAGATGTTGGCTGTGACCCTTTGAGTTACTCAATAAGCTGTCTCAATTTCTTCTAGTATAGAGGCAAAATGTATTCTGCAGAGAAGTTTGTTACTTTTAGATCCATAGAAAAGAGAATTACATTGGAAGTGCTTTCTATACCAGTCCGTTGGTTTCCACCTGTGTCTTGGGACTGGATGTTAGTGAATTTAAGTTCCACAGTCCCTTTCAGAGGTGCTCTCAGGACTTATCTGTCTAAAAATGTTTTCAGATATTTAAGATTATTCTAAGAATGTAAAAGACCGCTTTAGGAAATGCTCTGTCATCTGAGGAACTTTCTGTCTAAGAATTATCTCAAATTATTCTTTTCAACTGCTAGGAGAAGGAAGGAATGGGGAAGCTGGCTGGCTGCTAGCAGCTAAGTACTTGTGGCTTTACTAGTTTTTAATTCCTGAAAAGAATACAGGAGAAGATGTCCTGCTTTCAAGAAATGAGAAAGCAAAAGAAAGGAAATAATGGAGTGAAGGTAAGGAACAAGGATTCCAAGGAGAAAAAAAGAGATAAGTAAGTTCCAGGATGGTGAGTTCAGTGGTAGGAAGAGGAGGGAATGAACTAAAGGAAATATTGCTGACAGAAATCAAAGTTAAAAGCTTAGATTGTTCATTAGATTGACAGTCTGAGCTGGGAAGTCTGCTGTGTTGATGCCATCTTGCTTTGGCACCGCTTTTGTTGGCTTGCTGACTACATAGTTCTCTGGCTAGGTGGCCTCTGCATGCTTTCTGCTTCCAGTGTCCTGGCTGTTCTCAAGCCGTAGATTCTGTGTTGCAGAGCAACGTATTGTTTTACACGAGAAAAGAAATCCAACCATGTCACTAATGCTGTGCTTGATACTTCTGTATAACCCGTTTATGGTTGTCAGTAGTCATAGTTTTAACAAGCCCCAGAGGGTGGCAATTCAAATGGACTGTAATTCCTTTACTTGGTACCTCCAGCACTATCTTCATTCTGGGAAGTGGCACTGTGAAATTAATGGCTTTGTGCTGAGTTTAAAAGTCTGGAAGCATTATTATTCTTTGTCTTGTAAAAAGTTCAGTTGGACTTTTTTGTGGGACAGCGTACTCAGTGGAGTATGCCCCACATTGAATGTCAAATAAGCTTCAGATATATTCATTTGTGTATTCATTTCAGTTATTTTCCTAAATTCAGGCCAGTAAATCTAAATAAGACTAAAACTTCCCCATGACAAAATTAATTTTACATTTTTTTTTTTTACCCTGAGCTGCTTCTACATTTTACATTAAATCATTTCTATACAGTGATATACCAAATCATTATTACAAACTACAATTTACTAGAAATCCTCAGGAATGTAACACATACTTCTATGTACTATGAATTTTATGGACTATTTCTGGAATGAAAGTTACTTCAAATGTAAGCGTTTTACTTATAGGTTACTGCCATAGTATCTGTGTGATATTATTTTATTTCTCTTCCTGGTTTTGCTTCACTTTTCATTTGGTGAATCTTTTAATCTGTTAAACAGTCTGTGAGCTTAAGATTTGTTAGTACTTTTGCGAAAATGGCTGGATTTCTGAAGACTGCTATAATGTTTGCTTTTCAGTCTGTTCCCAACAGAGAAAGTAGAAACTTAGGTAAGAAAGTTTGCTGCTGATACAAAGTTGTTCAGGGCAATGAGGATAAGAGCTGACTGAACACAATCAAAAGGGGTATGGGCAAACTGGAAAAAGTTCAGAAGATGCCGGCGAGAGTGATGGTAAGTACTAATTGGCTTATGAGGGATATGAAGGAGACTTACAGAATCATCCAGGCATGCTGAGGGTGTATATGAGTAGACAGCTTTGTATTCCAATAATAGAACTTAAAATCAGCAAATAAGCTTTGGTGTTTGTTTTATACACAGCAGTTCTCATGAGTAAAAGCAACATAGGATTTCACAAGCAGACTTTGCAAATCCTAGGAGGGAAAGGCTGTAGGCTTTTTCTTTTGAAAGAAGCCTGAAGTGAGTTGAAATCATAGAATTATAGAATAGCTAGGGTTGGAAAGGACCTTAAGATCATCTAGTTCCAACCCCCCTGCTAAATCCTAACAGTAGCCCCACAGAAAAGATATAGAACACCAGTTTTAGCCTCTCCAGTGACAGGATTAGTTTGAAGATTTTTTGGGGGTTTGGTTTGGTTATTTTTGTGTGTGTGATTTGTGCCTTAGGTGTATGTGGTCTTAGACTGGTTCCTAAAATATTGAAGCATTCATTTAGAAGCACAAACATTTATTTAATCTCATTTGATGTTCATATACTTCTAAAGCAAGCAGGTAAATCGCTGTTACCGATTTCTCTTGAGGATATATTTAATCTGGTCTTAAATCTTGAACACTCATCATTAATGTTTATTAATGTTGATCATTAGGCAGTCTTTCAAAATAAGTTTAGGATATGTTAGTCTGAATTACATTCTGGTGCAGTATTTTCATTGCAAAATCATTTTTTTTCTGAAGATGTCTGTGCTTTTTTCCTCTGGTTTTCTTTATTGAAGTTCTCAAAACCATAATTATTGTACTCTACATGAAAACTTGAATTGCTGCAGATAGCATACACCCTTACGGTGGCTGCTAATAAACTGTCAAGCTTCAACTATCACTCCAGATGTATATTCACCATAAACTTGATTGTTAAAAGAAATATGAAAATTCTTTCAGAACTCTATAACAAGACTAGGAAGTAAGAAAGATTCTGCTTAATCTTAAAACATGTTTGATAGAGCATGGGAATTATTTGACAAATCTAGGAATTCAGCCCACAGTCTGCATATGTTCACTTTAGTGCAACACTTAAAATTAATTTCTTAAGTATGACTTAATGCAGGTATTGTATACGTTTTTAACTGTTAACATTAGTAATTACACATTGACAAGAGTGTTAAGGTAGGTTTATATTCTGCTTCTTTCAGCACTTTGTTGGAAAGAGATGCTCTAACCAATGGAAAACTGGTTCTTTTTATTACCCTTTGAAACCATGACCTAGCTTTTAGCGCTGTTTCTCTTGTCTGCTGTCCCCACATGATTCATTTTCTTAAATTGCATTGCTCACAAGATTTGGAAGACCGCCATTTTTCCTCAAACATCTGTGGGAGATTTGTCACAAACATCACTCTTAAATTGCCCACAATTGTCTTAAATTATGCAAACTAACAGGTGCAAGGCCTACGTATTTAATACTGGCTACTGAATCTTCAAGAGTAAAGTTGAGTGCAAGATACTTATGAGAACATTCATAGGAGGTTTGATTTAAAAACTAAACTTTCAACATACCCTGCATTAGTTGCTGTTGATGATGTTGTACTGCTTCGGAGCTAAAGCCAAGAACTCTACTCTCTTCCTCCTCCTTTGAATTAAATTCATACTTCTAAAATGCAGGATGGGGCAATGACAAACCTCAAACAGATTATAAATATAACGGGTTTTCTTGACTGGCTAAAGACATACTGCAAAGACATCTCATTTTTAGTAGCTGGAACAGTCCCAATCTTTGTATATAAATTCCTTCAACACTGGAATAAATGTGTTAATAAGCTCTAACCTATTATGTGTTCTGCATTCATATAGTGATGAGGAATTGGTGTTCTCTGGTTAATCGCTGTACAAAACTTAATGAAGTCTAAAATTGCTTCTAGGGGCATCACTTCTGTTTGTTACCACGCAAAGAAATGGCTCTATGGACATCATGGATTTTCACTAGTAGAAGAATTTGAATTTTAAATTCTTTTTTTCTGCTTCCAGTAACAATGTTGAATCTGCTCAGAGAAGCTGCATTTACATTGAAAGCTGCATTCTAAAGTCTCTTATCAAGTCACTGAATCAGACAGAAACATTTTAAATGCAGATGTAATTACCCAGGTTGTCTGTTTTCTTAGTGTACAGAGCAACTTATTGCCTGTTTGTGATAGTATACTTTACTTAGAAAATGTATGAGCTTCAGGAATTTGAATGAAGCTACATTTAGTGTTTGATGTTTTGTTGAGGTTTTTTGTGTCGTTGTCCGTGTCCTGTCCCATCTCCTTCTCCCCTCTTCTCCAAGTAAATTGGAA